>NC_088296.1:300000-494425 GCF_032854445.1 Liolophura sinensis | reverse complement strand
ACTTCTAACGGAGTTCTGGATAATGTGTCTGTTAAAATCATGGACGAATACGTTTCCTTACAAGAAAAAACAAAACTGTCACTCTACCCAACCAGCACAAAACCCCCCCTCCCCCACCCCAAACCCTTCTACACCTCCCCTATTTCAAAACAAAAAAAATATTGATTGTTGTTTAACACCATCAAGAAAAAAGAGATAAACTGAGAAGTTGATTTTCCTTACCTGATATGTTTGTATAGAGGGTCGGCCTGCGAGCCCGTCCACTCGGATTCATTGACGGGGTCCATGGCGACGGACAAAGCTGCTGTTCTCCTCGGAGATGGACACCGAAGACGAGCGCAGCAGCCAGCTGTAGTGCTGCGACGGGCAACCGACCAGTCAGAGAGATCACCAATGTACTGGCTTAACCGGTCGCTTCACTACCGTCTTGTCCACGACTGATCGATCCCCGGGCTACCATGTTATAGCTGAGACGTCCTCCGGGATTGGCTCTATTGGTGACTTTTGCTAGAGCCCCCGTTCCACTCACGGCCGATTGTACGCTCTTAACACTTTTTAGCGATGGAAGCTTTTAAACTTTAGCGTTGTCAACAGGCGACTGTCAACAGTGAACTGTGCCTGTAACTGAATGCGACTGATCGTTCGAAGACTGGTTGTACATAGGCCAATCACAAATAGTTATGTAAAATCGATTAACGCCTGAATAAAGGGAACGTATCATGCTAACGAATGAAACACGGATAGCGTTCAACTCAGTCAACGACATTATGCTAATTAGTTAAAAAAAAATGGAGGGGCCTCAGTGGCCGAGGTGGTTACCACGCCTGAACGGCGCAAAGGACCACCAGCATCCCACCAATGTGGTCGCTGTAAGTTCAAGTCCAGTTCATGTTGGCTTCCCCTTCGACAGTACGTGAGAATGTCTGTCACCAGCCCGCGGATGCTCGTGGGTTTACCCCTGGCTCTGCCCCGTCTCCTCCCACTATAATGCTGGCTGTCGTCGTATAAGTTAAATATCTTTGAGGAAGGCGTAAAACACCAATCAGATAAAATAATAAAACAAATTTGAGGAAGGACTGCTTCCTCAGTACATGTTACCTATACCGATTTAAACCGACAGAATAATGGAGCTTATGTCAGAGTCTACAACAAAGCGAAAACCGTATCAATTTCGTTAAAAATGCAAAACGAAACAACGCGAAAACTCTTAAAATGTACTAAGTTTAAAATCAATATCACAAACCAAATGGGGAAAAAATGCAAAATGAGTTAAAATTTTTTACAAATGATTACAGCATCCGACTCGAAGTCGGGAGACCGCGACCAAACCCTGATAGGGTTGTACCAAAGACTTTAAAAATGGTACTTGTTACTGCATCGCTTTCGCGCTCAGTACTTACAGAACAAATTGGCGCGGTGTTAGAATAATGTCACTGGGTGAGGTGTCATGTCTGGTGTCTTCGGTATGATACTTCAGTGGCGGCAGCACTCTGGGGGGCATGTACTCACCCTGTTACAAGAGGACAAATTATATGTTTATACACATAATGACTCCTAGCCGTCATTGGACTGAAAAATTCTTAATTACGGAGACCCCCTTACCCACCCACCCCCCCTGCCAAAACATACACACATACATGCATTTGGTTATTTATTGTGGCTTATCGCCATACTCATGAATTTGTTATTCCGATGTTTTAATTTTCAAGTTACCAACACACCAGACCTGAGCCTTTCAAATACTGAGCTCCGTCAGTTCGCCTTTTCGCCCCCTCCATCTACCAGATGGCACCAGTCTTCAACACAGAAAATGTGATTTTGAATTATACATCTTTCTCGTAGCCAAATGTACAGAGGCGCACAGGCGTAACGACGGGACTCGGTGTTAAAAAGGCTCTGTCCATTCTGCCTGACTGTTGACTGTTTGACTTTTCTACAAGTAGTCACTGGGGATACATTGGGAAACTTCAAGGACATAGATTAAAAGAGATAGATACTTAACGTCTAATAAATTGCAATAAACATCACTGCACTTTTTTCTTCCAATTCTGCTTAAGTCATAGTAAAAGGGGACTCTTGTAGTATTTAAACTTTTATAATTTATTACAAAATAAAACCCTCACGGGGTAAAATTGATAAAAGACCGTATTTCAGTTGTCCCGCGTGACAATTTGCACACTTCCATACTGTCGTCTCTGCTCTGATTTCACTCTCCGTGTTGTAGTCCTCTGTACAACGACATGTTGATGTTGAAATCGCGTTGTTGTCTCTCCAGCAGATGTTCGACGTTGACAAGGGGATATCTCAGCTAAACTGAACTATAAGTCAATGGCCGCGTTGTCATTTCACACAAAGCATTTATAGGTAAAACGTGGACAAGTGAGATCCTGTAGGCAATATTGGATCAATATCTAATCAATATCCAATCACCATATGAGAGGCCACCATTATCGCGTCATTCGTGATTCTGAGATGTATTAATCCGAGATAAGCTGACATAATCCGAGCTAATCCCACACCAAATTCATAGAAGAGAAAAAAGAGAAACCATTGGATTGTCTTGAATCTGTATGCAGAGTTCAAGCCATGTATGAATAAAACCAATTTCAACCAATAAATGCAATGCCTACCGCCTCTTGTCTCGGGGTCTTCGTGGCAATTAACAGCTCTGATATGCCCTTCATGTGCATTATTGTAGCATAACGCCTTAACTTGCACATTAACCGCTCTGAATCTTTACACCCACAAACCTGTCACTCAGTCCAGTCTCCTGAGATCTCCCGAAAATGCCAAACGTGTATAACAGGTTAAGCAATCGTGCAACTATCTTTGTATATTCTATATTCAATTTGGTGGTTTTAGTTGGGTGGTTTTTAACGCCGTACATGTTTATTACACTGATGTTCGAAAATGGAGAATTTAGGGATGCACGGATAAAACCTTTTGCCCTTGGGCAAGTAAATGACGAATCTTTCCACGTTTAACCCATATGTTTTCACCCGTAGAGTCGAACAAAAACTGACGGGCATTCAGCTTAGAGCAAGGAGCCAACTTCATGCATAAACACACGATTATCTCTGTTTAACTAAGCTGTACATTTGAACTTCGACGTGAATCAACCTGTCTATTTCTGAACACGCCGTACCCATTTAATTTCAAAGACACCGTTTACTCTGTGGTTGCCTCAGCGTGGTACCAGGTTCGAATCCAGCTCTCGCTGGTCCAGGTTCGACCTTTTTTCTGGCGGTTAGTTAAACATATTGCGAAGGACATAAATTAACTCATGGCTTTTCGGCTTCCTTCAAGCAAGAATTTCTCGCTTGTACAATAGCAGTACAACAACTGTTTCTTAGTGGAAGTAACCAAAGTACAACAAATCTAGCTGACCTCTGGTCAAAGATCCCCCGATAACTCCTCTATCCTCCACCCAGACACGTGAAAAAGTGAATAAGTGTATACTTATTAAGTGAAAATAAGTGTATTTATACGTGTATAAGGGAAATATTCTTGAGCATCCTTTAAACAAGTGTCAAATACATAAATGAATAAATAAATAAATACACCATTTTGTCAACTTCACACTCATGTCAACCAGATAAACAGGGCACATCTTCAGCTCCCGGTGCACACTTTACCTTCATAGATTTGGCCCCAAGCAAATTAGCTCATGAATTTTATCCAACGTGATTGAATTACTTTACCCCGTTTCAAAATGAAATAAATATGTAAATAAACAATATATTGATCATAATATAATAGCTTACAGGAAATTGTCAATGTATAAGATACACAACTTATGGCCAGCGATATTGGTTTTATAAAGCCCGTGGTGGAGTGTTTATAAGTTCCAAGCTTCGGACAAAACCAGAAGGCCACGCGCAGCTTTCTAAAAATCCTGACAGGATGCAGTCAGTATTTGAAATCCAATTCAGGAATCAGTGTCAAAAGTCAACGGAACAAACGTTAAAAAAGCTGACTATCCCCGGGGCTTAATGTGCTTTTAGGAAACTGGCAGATACATTAACAAGTGAAATTCACCACTTGTGCCCAAGCTCTCTCCCCTGCCCCCCTCCCCTCTTCCCCATTAATCCTTTCATCTTCTGTTATCGAATATCGTTCCAAATCGATATTCGCCTGACCTATTTCCAAAACAACCCAAAACACTACTTTCCAAAACGAGAGTATCCGACATAATATACTAGTATATGTAGTAAATAACGCTGGCAACATGTAAGAGAGAAGTAGTCATGAGTCTTCAGTGATGATCGGAAGAGAGCCCATATTCTTGGCATGAAGTCCAAATTTCACACTCGTACTCCGTGAAGTATTTTTCTCGTCGAATACATATACAGGAATCTCAGTGACGCTTTGATCAGAACAATGGCCATTGCTGAAAGCCGTAACACACATGGGCCATTTACACTGCAGTGAAATACTGGCGAAGTCTGTCTAAAATAGAGTCAACTACATATAGGTAGTCACATTGAAACGAGTCTCAAACTTGTTCCAGCATCACCCCACCAAGAAGACAGTAAATGAACAAGAGGCCGGAAAAACGGGTGTTTGTGTAATGGTGGTGGTGGCGTGGGGAAGAGTGGGGGGGGGGGGGGGGGGGGGGGGGGTGAGATCATTACAGGAAGAAAGAAAAACGTGGATACAAATTGAACAGCAATAGCTGTCACCATTGTCACCAGTTTTTCAAAGCAAGAATGAATTCCGGCTTCCATCAAATCTACCTAAAGCCATTAGAGGTATTCCGGTTGTATGACAGCGATCAGAACACAGGCATTGTCCCGGCTGCCTTGTCCCATAAACATTGCTGGCAATAAACAATCCACGGCTCCAGTATAGCTAGTTAACTGGAGATCTCTCCTCCATTACATTATATGTAAAAACCTTTATAAGTTGAAAGTTGTACCCCGGGCCACCCGGTTTGCTCCATCGCACCCCGCCCCCCACCAAATAATAATAAAAGAATTAAAAATCGAATAATTTTTTAGTCCATGCGTCCAAAGAGACATTTGTATACCAGCAGTCAACCAAAGTAGACATTTCCAGTCTGTAATCGCAAGACCAATTCCCAAGACGAAGGTTTAGCGCAAAGTAACAAAGAACAAAGAAAAGTGTATGTACATTAAGTACGAATTTAGGAGGGAAACGTGCAAACAGAAGCAGTCAACAGTTTTCATTGATGTTGGAATGACGTAATGACGTAAGGAATATTCCAGGAAATCAGTGTTTAAATCGCGTACAAGGTAAGACTAAAGTATATAAATTGTCAAACATAAAATATATATCTTATTACATTATATGAAACTTGATTACAACTGATCATTATACCAACGTGACGATGTTATTCAACACGATGGATACACTGTCCATAGTCCCGGGTAAAGCGGAATTAGACACAGCCATGAAGAAGAAATATCCGGACAATCTGTCCATATTTACTTACAAGAGAATTGCATACACTGTAAAAATTAAGAAACTTAGAGTGAAGGCGTTTGGTGGAATACACGTCATCTGTAGGACCCTTCCGTATATTGGTGTCGAAGTAAGGATCATTTACAACGTTAAATTTAAAACTATCCATCTTGAAATATGGTCTGTGATAGTGGTAACCCCTTTGATTGCAATTGTTGATCTATCTAACGTGGGGATTTACATGTAATTCGACACGATGCGTATACAGCCCCTAGCTCCAGGTTATACGGGTCTATACACAATTACGAAGCAGGGTGCCAGAGATTTTGGGATCTCTCTCCATATGAGTACGGTGTAAAACAACAACTGCGTAATAAATGTGTTTCCGGTGTCCGTTTGTACGACAATTTCCTTGAAGTGATAATACCTACTGTTATCAATGATAAAAGCGATGATATGCTAACTGTTTTTAGCGGTAAAGTAAAAGCGATGATATACATGTGTCAATTGTTGTTAGCGGTAATGTAAAAGCGATGATATACATGTGCCAATTGTTGTTAGCGGTAAAGTAAAAGCGATGATATACATGTGCCAATTGTTGTTAGCGGTAAAGTAAAGGCGATGATATACATGTGCCAATTGTTGTTAGCGGTAAAGTAAAAGCGATGATATACATGTGCCAATTGTTGTTAGCGGTAAAGTAAAAGCGATGATATACATGTGCCAATTGTTGTTAGCGGTAAAGTAAAAGCGATGATATACATGTGCCAATTGTTGTTAGCGGTAAAATAAAAGCGATGATATACATGTGCCAATTGTTGTTAGCGGTAAAGTAAAAGCGATGATATACATGTGCCAATTGCTGTTAGCGGTAAAGTAAAAGCGATGATATACATGTGCCAATTGTTGTTAGCGGTAAAGTAAAAGCGATGATATACATGTGCCAATTGTTGTTAGCGGTAAAGTAAAAGCGATGATATACATGTGCCAATTGTTGTTAGCGGTAAAATAAAAGCGATGATAAACATGTGCCAATTGTTGTTAGCGGTAAAATAAAAGCGATGATATACATGTGCCAATTGTTGTTAGCGGTAAAGTAAAAGCGATGATATACATGTGCCAATTGTTGTTAGCGGTAAAATAAAAGCGATGATATACATGTGCCAATTGCTGTTAGCGGTAAAGTAAAAGCGATGATATACATGTGCCAATTGTTGTTAGCGGTAAAGTAAAAGCGATGATATACATGTGCCAATTGTTGTTAGCGGCAAAGTAAAAGCGATGATATACATGTGCCAATTGTTGTTAGCGGTAAAGTAAAAGCGATGATATACATGTGCCAATTGTTGTTAGCGGTAAAGTAAAAGCGATGATATACATGTGCCAATTGTTGTTAGCGGTAATGTAAAAAGCGATGATATACATGTGACAATTGTTGTTAGCGGTAAAGTAAAAGCGATGATATACATGTGCCAATTGTTGTTAGCGGTAAAGTAAAAGCGATGATATACATGTGCCAATTGTTGTTAGCGGTAAAATAAAAGCGATGATATACATGTGCCAATTGTTGTTAGCGGTAAAGTAAAAGCGATGATATACATGTGCCAATTGCTGTTAGCGGTAAAGTAAAAGCGATGATATACATGTGCCAATTGTTGTTAGCGGTAAAGTAAAAGCGATGATATACATGTGTCAATTGTTGTTAGCGGTAAAGTAAAAGCGATGATATACATGTGCCAATTGTTGTTAGCGGTAAAATAAAAGCGATGATATACATGTGCCAAATGTTGTTAGCGGTAAAGTAAAAGCGATGATATATATGTGCCAATTGTTGTTAGCGGTAAAGTAAAAGCGATGATATACATGTGCCAATTGTTGTTAGCGGTAAAATAAAAGCGATGATATATATGTGCCAATTGTTGTTAGCGGTAAAGTAAAAGCGATGATATACATGTGCCAATTGTTGTTAGCCGTAAAATAAAAGCGATGATAAACATGTGCCAATTGTTGTTAGCGGTAAAATAAAATCGATGATATACATGTGCCAATTGTTGTTAGCGGTAAAGTAAAAGCGATGATATACATGTGCCAATTGTTGTTAGCGGTAAAATAAAAGCGATGATATACATGTGCCAATTGCTGTTAGCGGTAAAGTAAAAGCGATGATATACATGTGCCAATTGTTGTTAGCGGTAAAGTAAAAGCGATGATATACATGTGCCAATTGTTGTTAGCGGCAAAGTAAAAGCGATGATATACATGTGCCAATTGTTGTTAGCGGTAAAGTAAAAGCGATGATATACATGTGCCAATTGTTGTTAGCGGTAAAGTAAAAGCGATGATATACATGTGCCAATTGTTGTTAGCGGTAATGTAAAAGCGATGATATACATGTGACAATTGTTGTTAGCGGTAAAGTAAAAGCGATGATATACATGTGCCAATTGTTGTTAGCGGTAAAGTAAAAGCGATGATATACATGTGCCAATTGTTGTTAGCGGTAAAGTAAAAGCGATGATATACATGTGCCAATTGTTGTTAGCGGTAAAATAAAAGCGATGATAAACATGTGCCAATTGTTGTTAGCGGTAAAATAAAAGCGATGATATACATGTGCCAATTGTTGTTAGCGGTAAAGTAAAAGCGATGATATACATGTGCCAATTGTTGTTAGCGGTAAAATAAAAGCGATGATATACATGTGCCAATTGCTGTTAGCGGTAAAGTAAAAGCGATGATATACATGTGCCAATTGTTGTTAGCGGTAAAGTAAAAGCGATGATATACATGTGCCAATTGTTGTTAGCGGCAAAGTAAAAGCGATGATATACATGTGCCAATTGTTGTTAGCGGTAAAGTAAAAGCGATGATATACATGTGCCAATTGTTGTTAGCGGTAAAGTAAAAGCGATGATATACATGTGCCAATTGTTGTTAGCGGTAATGTAAAAGCGATGATATACATGTGACAATTGTTGTTAGCGGTAAAGTAAAAGCGATGATATACATGTGCCAATTGTTGTTAGCGGTAAAGTAAAAGCGATGATATACATGTGCCAATTGTTGTTAGCGGTAAAGTAAAAGCGATGATATACATGTGCCAATTGCTGTTAGCGGTAAAGTAAAAGCGATGATATACATGTGCCAGTTGTTGTTAGCGGTAAAGTAAAAGCGATGATATACATGTGCCAATTGTTGTTAGCGGTAAAGCCAAGGGGATAATATACCAACTGCTTTAGTGGTACAGTCAAATCTATGATATGGCAATTGTTTTCCGTGGTAAAGCCAAAACGATGATATACCAATTGTTTAATAGGTATTACCAAAGTGATGACATATCAACTGTTTTTTGTAGTAAAGTTAAAACGTTGATGTACCAACTGTTTTTGTGGTAAAGGCAAAGCGATGACATACCAACTGCTTTCGTGGCAGATGCCAAACGATGACGTACCAACTGTTTTAAGGGTAGACGCAAAGCGATGATGTACCAACTGTTTTTAGTTGTGAAGTCCAAGTGATGACATATAACTGTTTTAGTGGTAAAGTCAAACAGATTACATACCAACTGTTTTAGTGGTAAAGTTCAACGATGACATACGAGCTGGTTTTAGTGGCAGAGATCAATCGATGATGTACACACTGTTTTCGGTTGTAAAGTCAAAGAGATGATGTACAAACCGTTTTTGTGGTAGAGACAAATCATCAGTTTTTAGTGACAAAATCAAAGTGATGATAACCAACTGTGTTAATGGTAAAGTCGAAGGGACAATGTACCATCTGTTTGTAGTGGCAATGTAAAAACAACGATGTACCAAAATTTTTAGTGGTAAAGCCAAAGCGATGATGTGAAAGCCGTTTTTAGGGGTGGATCCAAAATGATGTACCAACTGTTTTCAGTGGTAAAAGCCAAAGGAGTGATACACAGAGGTAAAATCAAAGCGATGATATACCAACTGTTTTAGAGGTAGAGACAAAGGGATGATATACCAACTGTTCTAGAGGTAGAGACAAAGGGATGAGATACCAACTGTTCTAGAGGTAGAGACAAAGCGACGATATGTCAAATGTTTTAGGGGTAAAATTACACTGTTGATATACCAACTGTTTAGTGGTAGAGGCAAAGCGATAATATATGTTTCAGTGGTAAAGTTAAAGCTATGGTATATAACTGTTTTATTCGTAAAGTTAAAGAAATGATATACCAACTGTTTTCAGTGGCTAAATTAAAGTTACTGCATAATTACTAACCAGCTTATCAGTCAGTCAATCAATCTACCCTGATTAAGCAATAGCACGGATGGTCTAAGCTATGCGAAAAAATGTGTTCCACTTACATAGTGTCCCGAAAATGCTGTCAGTCTTTGTGTGGACACTATGTTCTAAATGCCGTCAATATCGCGTTAACACTACAAAGCAACTCTTGTCAGAAAACGGCTAGCGTCCTCCAGAGTTCTCTTCAGCCGAGTAAAACGTGAATTTGATATTTACACGTCTCTTTGTTCCCAAATTGCCTCACGTGTATTGATTTTTTTTTGTACTACGCAGTTACCTTTAACATTTCGTAGTGGTTCGCTCGCCAACGCGCCGCAATGACCCGCACCAATGCGGTTACTGTAAGCTCAAACCCAGGTCATACTGGTTTCCTCTCCGGCCGTACAGGAGAAGGTCTGTCTGCAGCCTGCGGATGGGCGAGGGTTTCCCCTGAGCTCTACCCGCTCTCTTTTCACCATTATGCTGGTCGCCGTTGTATAAGTGACATATACGCAGTACGGCGTAAAACACCAATAAAATAAATAAATAAATAAATAAATAAATAAATACACGATACCAAGGGTAACCGGAGAATTTTGATGGTTTCCTGACACAGGCTTGGATTTGGCTTTCACAATGGAAATCTGAGGATATGATTGGTTTCCTGAAAGAGGCTGGGATTGTTCTACACACTCGGGTATGTATATCGAGGGAAAACCGGAAATGAACAATAATAGGCGATGCCCGTTCGTATGGTACGTAATATTAATTAATTGATATAATTATTTAGCTAATAATTAACTTCCCAGTCACGTGTGACTGACAGATAGACACATGCTACTGGCAGAAGATAAATGGCCCTCACGTTAGGGCGAGCTTACTGCTAATTAACAACGCGTCGTCACCAAACCCCATACACTAACAGAAAGAGGGAAGGTTGATGAAATTCCCTGTTTCAGGCCAGGATTGAACTGACAGTCCGTATTTTCTAGCGATTGAAAGACAACCGCTCAGCCATGCCCGGCTCCAACGTAATGTAAGTATGATTTGATATTTCCACGTGGAATGTATAGGGTGTATATACAAGACAAGATATGATTAAGTTTATTTGTTTATTAGTGCTTTACGCTGTACTCAAGAATATGTCACTTACACGATGACAGCCAGCACTATGGTGGGAGGAAACTAGGTAGAATCCGGGGGGAATCCACAGCGATCCGCATGTTGCTGAAAGACCTTTCCACGCACTGCCGGGATGGAAGCCAGCATGAGCTGGATCTGAAGTCAGTGCGAAGTGGATAAATCAGCACATCTACGTTAGGGCATACATGATACGTGTATGGCAAATTACAATACAATCTGATACACTTAGGGCATATCCATGATACGTGTATGGCAAATTATAACACAATCTGATACACTTAGGGCATATCCATGATACGTGTATGGCAAATTATAACACAATCGGAAGTGAATAAATCAGCACAATTACGTTAGGGCATATCCATGATACGTGCATGGCAAATTACAACACAATCTGATACACTTAGGGCATATCCATGATACGTGTATGGCAAATTATAACACAATCGGAAGTGAATAAATCAGCACAATTACGTTAGGGCATATCCATGATACGTGTATGGCAAATTATAACACAATCGGAAGTGAATAAATCAGCACAATTACGTTAGGGCATATCCATGTTACGTGTATGGCAAATTATAACACAATCAGAAGTGAATAAATCAGCACAATTACGTTAGGGCATATCCATGCTACGTGTATGGCAAATTATAACACAATCGGAAGTGAATAAATCAGCACAATTACGTTAGGGCATATCCATGCTACGTGTATGGCAAATTATAACACAATCGGAAGTGAATAAATCAGCGCAATTACGTTAGGGCATATCCATGTTACGTGTATGGCAAATTATAACACAATCAGAAGTGAATAAATCAGCGCAATTACGTTAGGGCATATCCATGTTACGTGTATGGCAAATTATAACACAATCTGAAGTGAATAAATCAGCGCAATTACGTTAGGGCATATCCATGCTACGTGTATGGCAAATTATAACACAATCAGAAGTGAATAAATCGGCGCAATTACGTTAGGACATATCCATGTTACGTGTATGGCAAATTATAACACAATCAGAAGTGAATAATCAGCGCAATTACGTTAGGGCATATCCATGTTACGTGTATGGCAAATTATAACACAATCAGAAGTGAATAAATCAGCACAATTACGTTAGGGCATATCCATGATACGTGTATGGCAAATTACAACACAATCTGAAGTGAATAAATCAGCACAATTACGTTAGGGCATATCCATGATACGTGTATGGCAAATTACAACACAATCTGAAGTGAATAAATCCGCGTTTATGCCTTCTGGCTTATACAAGCTTATTTAGTTTCCTTCCTGGGAAACACCCAAGAAAAAAAATCGTAGGCTATTGACTATAACTACCATGGTAACACATGAGGTATATGTTGCCATGCTTGTTACATTAACAATCGACCAGTTACAAGTGTAACAAAACAGTCGAGTCAGTCACGTATTCGTAACTTTCCTCGAACATCCTGGCGTTTCATGACACTACAACCTCAAGAACGTCATCAGAAAGTTCTAAAAATGGCATCAGGTTAAGTGCTTCACACAGCTTATGCACTCTCAGATCACGGGGAAACTTACCCGCCCGCCATAATTCAGGTCCAAGCTGTGTACTCTGCTGTTTATTTCTGCCCTTCTGATTTGGATGTGTGTATGCTTGCGGTATTATGTGATTGCTTCCTCCCATCAGGATGCTGGCCTTCGTCGTATAAGTGAAATATTCTTAAATAACCTTACCCGCCTTACCCGCCCGCCATAATTCAGGTCCAAGCTGTGTACTCTGCTGTTTATTTCTGCCTTTCTGATTTGGATGTGTGTATGCTTGCGGTATTATGTGATTGCTTCCTCCCATTAGGATGCTGGCCTTCGTCGTATAAGTGAAATATTCTTAAATCAATAAACCAATCAAGTGGATTGGGCAGCAGTCACGGAAAATTGTATCTCATCGTACTGATTAGTTGACTGATTGATTTGATTGGTGTTTTACACGGTACTCAAGAATACTTAACTTATACCATGGCGACCAGCATGGTAGTGAGAGAAAATTGGGCAGAGGTTCCCGTACCTCACTGGATTTGTCATAACCACACATTTTAGAGATATACGTTATCATGGTATTTCAGTCAGCTAAGCTAACGACAGCTGTACCTTGAAAATACTAGGAAATTCATAGGGACAGTCCGTTTCAACCAATGAACTGCCAGAGCAAAGAGCATGATGTCACCAATCAGAACATTCGTCTCCACGAGCGTACTACCGGACTCAAGACCCTATTACAGCTACGGATTGTTTTTTTTTTTGTTGGGGGTGGGGCGGGTGGGGGGGAGGGGTGTAGGGTTGGGGTTCAGGCGGCCAGTGTTAGCGTTCATCTGCTTCGTATGAAAATAATGGAAACTGTTTACTCTTTGTACAGCTGAGGACAGCTTGGAATTCCTGGCGAGATTCATAGCACGGGTTTCTGAGGATAACCATGACGGTAACCTAACGATGTGAAAGGTCATTATTTATTTATTTAATTATTTGGTGTTTTGGGCCGTCCTCAAAAATATTTCACTTACACAACAGCAGCCAGCACTATGGTGAGAGGAAACCGAGCAGAGCTCCCCTGGGAAACCGACGACAAACCAGAGGCTGCTGACAAACCTTCCCACGTACGACCGGAGAGGAAGCCACTATGAGCTGAACCCGAACTTACACCGATCACATTGGTAAGAGACATATGGAGGCAGTGATGTTTATTGCAATTTATTAGACACCACTGGTCTATAGACTGGCTTGTGCCTACTAAAACTCAACAGGGATAAGGCGTGGCGGTTTGGGGAGTGGGTAACTGTATAAAGTATGTACAAATGAGCTGCCTTCCCGGTCATAGTCTCAACATCGACATCGGTACTTAACGTCATATTCAGAAAGTTTCCACATAGGCGGTCAGTCTTATAGTCGATGTAAATCATAGACCTTTTTTCAAGATACTATTATAAATGAACTCTCCCACGTCTCAGCACGGCAAATATGAGGTCCCGAGCCCCGGGATGAACCGAAATAGACAGTAATGAGGCAGTAGGCTTGAACGTTGTTCTCCAAAAAAAAAAAAAAAAACAAAGGGAGGGGGGGGGGGGCAACTTTAGAGCCGTAAGGGTTTAAAGAAAGTGAACGTTTTTATTTAATTTAATCTTTTCCAAGTTACTATTATAAACGAACTTTCCCACGTCTATCCCAGCTACGGACACCATTCTCTCGACTGTGGAAAGGCATTGATTGCTTATTGCCCTCACGAAAGTTAGCGCGGTGAAATCTAAAAATACCAAGTCCAAGGCCGTATTTAAATCCGGATCACGAGTGTCCAGCGGCGATGTTAAGGCAAGCACTTTAAACTCCTGGGCACAACCCTCTCCCTGTCGTCATCGCATGAACACAAAAGACTGGAGTAAGGCGATAAGCAGTTTAAGAAATACATGTACACAAATTAATGCAGGAGATATACTTCGGCTGATGACTCAAATTTCTCCTAAACCACCTAATCTCGTGAGGCTCTGCCTCAGGGGGTGCTATTAATTTGTAAGTAATATGAGAAATAATTATATTTTTGTGTTGGCGATATATTTAATTGTAATGAAATCTTGTGGGGAATTTTTAGTGAAGACGATTAAGGCACAGTATGAGCAAAAAAGATAATTTTTTTTTTGTAAAGCAGATGTCGTTCCTCGCTTTGACGTATTTCATGATAAGTTTCAAAGCGCACATTTTCAAAGAGAATCTACAGCTGAGAGGGCGTTAGAATAGCACTGTGTATATTGTGGCACGTTTGACTTGTACCTTGTCCAAGTTACATTTGGTAACATTTTCCACAATCTGCATGTGGTCGGTGTATGGTCGGTGGTTGGTCGGTAGTTGGTCGGTGGATGGTTTAAAACACATTTAGATTTCTATGTGAAGGTAATGGCGACTAATATAACCAGGAATGATATTTTTGCGAAGTGGACGTCCTGCGCCGCGTTGACGTTATTCATAATGGCGAACATTCTCACTGGAGCTCCACTTCCGTCGCGGATTTTCATGGGGATCGCGTTTATTGTGGCTCCCTTGACTGGTATCTTGTCTAAGTGAGCTATGTTTTCCAGACAAACGAGGCTGGCGCCTGCAGTGATCACATGAGTCTCGAAATCGCGTGATTGGCCATAATCTACAGAGGGCGTGTCTACGCCGATGGCGTTGATATGTTTCCTATTGTCAACCAGCCATTGAGAGGCCTTCGGGCTGAAGCCGGGAAAGTGGAAGGTCGAAGAATCGTCGGGCGTTCGAGATCCGAACACCAGTGTTTTGTTCGGCCAGCGCTGGCTCCAGCCCGAGTTCATAAGAACCATTGCTCGCTCAGGGATTTTCCCGTGATCCTCTTCCCACTTTAGAAGATCTGCCACTTCCACCTGTGCATCCGGGTTCTGCTGGGCACGCGCTGAGATATCGATAACGACCCCTGGACCAATGAAACGTGTCAGCGGGATGTCGTGCACACGCCAGCCGCCTTTCCAGAAGTGCGCAGGCGCATCAAGGTGTGTTCCGCCGTGTTCTGCCATGGAGAAGCTGTTAGACTCGTACCTGAAAATGTCAACCATATTTATTTTAAACTTTAAGCCAAAAATGACAATAAAACGCAACTTCGGAAGTAAGCATGAAAAGATGCAGTCAGCAAATAAAACCAACATTCAGATTCTCAAAGAATGTGTTGTACTGGAAAAAGAAAGACTCACTTCATTCACTTTTGTTTGATTAATGCTTAATTAAGTTTAAATCTATTTGTCAAAACAGACATGTGTATACTAACCGTCAGTCAAAATGGATGTTTCAAGTCAATAATCGCAAGACTAAGTCTTCTTATGTTCTGGTTTAATACTGGTTTAAGACTAAGAATCTTATGTTCTAGGCGAATGAGTGAAATCAGTATTCAGAGCGTGCATCATGCTAGTTTACAATATATATTTTAGCTGCGCTTTGATTGCAACGTGGCGATCTAACCCAACACCCCTGGTTAAACCGAATTTGACAGAGTTATGATGAATGATTACAGAAAATTTCAACGCCGTTTTCAAATTTGTCAGTTTTATGGCTGTAAACATTTAAAGACTGTGAACTTATTTGTTTGTTTATTTAGTTTATTTTCCACTTATTGAGTAGTCGTCAATTTTAAGGGCGGTGATGGAGACGGGCATTATGGGATTATCCAGGTGAACGTCATACTGATGGACGGTTAGACGACCTCAGAGAATTCGATGTAACCTGCGTCAAATGCGTCAAAGCAGACATCCGTATACCAGTCGTCAACCAAAATGGACATCCCAGGTCATCACAAAGACATCACACTTGTCAATTTACCTCCGATAGGGTTTTGTTCGAAATACTTACGACCGATGGCTCAGTTGGTAGAGGTCCTCTTGCCAACCCAGGATCAATCCTGGGTTGGGTCAGACCTAAGACCTTAAAAGGGGAAGCTGTAGCTTCCTTGCATGGATAGGGGATAGTGCAACGACTGGTAGTTATAGAAGGCAAGTAAGCCGCCCCACACGAGCCATTATACTGAAACGGGCCAACCAGTCCCCTTAATGCTGAACGGCAAGTGAGAGAGCTACAACTTCCTCTTTCAAGGCCTTAGGTGTGACCCGACTCAGGATTGACCCTGGGTCTACCGCCCACCGAAGCGGACGCTCTACCAACTGGCTCGGAGTGACGTTAAGCTATAATCATTCATTCAGTTTTGAAGCTGCTCTTGTATTTGCTTGATTACACGAACTTCTTGCAGGATGCATTCAGAAGAAAATCCTAATTGTTTGAGGACAACACGTGCATGTATATACTATGGGACAACTACTTTTCAGTTGGCAAGCAGACTCCATTTCGTATTTATTTATTTACGTGATTAGTGTTTTACGCCGTACTCAAGAATATTTCACTTATACGACGGCGACAGCGTTATGGTGGGAGGAAAGTGGGCAGAGCCCGGCGGAAACCAACGAACATCCACAGGTTACTGGCAGTCCCTCCAGTTTGTAAGCACGGTTCGTAAACCGACAAATAAACCGAGTTGTAGAACTTTCGTAAACTGGAAACCTCCAAGCCGAATTATGTTTGGGATGTTCCACACCAGATTATGGGTGCTTCTTTGAATCGCTTTCCCCACACAAGAACGAGGTTTCCCACACGAGATCACATTTTGCACAATGTTACGCGAGAGCATGCAATAACCACTAAAGTACAGGGAAGATCAGGAGGGGTGATAGTTGTGTGCGAGGGAGGCGGTGTGACAGGGTAGATGGAGCATTTGGAGGGTTTGAATTGAGGTTGACTAGTTACTTTAGTAACCAATTACGCTTGGTTCATTTATATATTTGCTCCGCACTCAGAAGTTTCACTTTTTTCACGAACCTAGGGATCCATGGAAACAAGTGAAACAACTGTGATAAATGTGACAAATGTGCGAAAAATGGATTTGAACCTGCGACCACACTGGTAGACTTCAAGTAGAAGCCACACTGTTGACGGTCAGTCCTGTGCTCATAGCTAACTACTGTTCTCCAACAGGACGGTCGGCTAGTTTCTGAAGAGGCCTTGTCCGCGGACGGCTAAATGTATTTGGCATAAACTTCCTGTAGGCCAAACTCAAGCTATAGCGCAAGATTTGCATGTTATCAGGTAGACTTGTGTTCTCTGGTCTGGGGTCCGTTTCACGAAGTAGTCGCAACCCTAGGGCATCTACCATGAAAATCTATACTGACGAGAAAAGCCACCTTTGTAACTGTATGGAAGCCTGTTGAGGACATCTCGTCCCGCGGCACGAGAATGGCACGAGAACGCGTGTACTCCTCCGGCACCATACAAAAAGTTGCAAGACATTCCGTGGCCTCACCGATAAAGCTGACAATCTGTCGCCTTTAAGCTACTCTTTTCTTGTTAATGTGTCATGTTATAGACCGCTGGCAAGCCTCCTGTTCAGATGTTATTACAAAACACCGTTAGAAACAGCTGACCAATTCCTTCTTTTCTGCACACTTCCAAAAGCAGAACTGAACTGTTATCAGCTTTTATTAAACGCATACCATACAGAACTGGCTAGTCACTGAGTGAAGAGCTTTGCAGTTACTATGTGGCATCAGACGACGCGTTACAACGTATATTGGATTTATAGAGTCGTGCAATGTCATTGTTTTTTTTCTTTTTTTGCGGAGGGGGTGATGTTTTCTGCTTATATTTGTCAGTTATTAATTTTTTTAAAATCTATTTTTAACAAAGAAATAATTTTTTGAAATAAAAAAATTCTCTCAATATTTTTCTCTCAATAATTTTTCTTTTTGCAAACTCAGTAATATTTTTATGTCACGTAAGGAATTCTCTTTTACGAAGAACTGTTATTTTTACACAGATAATTAGTCTTCAAAGGACCGAAACTTCTCAAATCACAACTGATGCATCAATATATCTCTGGTCGGATTCGTTTTCAATACCATAAGCTGCTGTACGTGTCTATTGCGTTTCGCCTATATACCAGCGGAGATAACATTTTGTTTCCTGTTTGTTCAAAACTGTACTGTTATGTTACCAGACAGTAATAAAGTCAAAATCAATTTTTAAAATGATAAACGGGGCCTCCGTGGCTCAGCGGTTTAGCACACCAGCGCGGCGCAATGACCCAGAGGCCTCTTCCCAGTGCGGTGGCTGCGAGTTCGAGTCCAGCTCATGCTGGCTACCTCTCTGGCCGTACGTGGAAAGGTCTGCCAGCAGCCTGCAGAAGGTCGTGGGTTTACCCAGACGTTGTATAAGTGCAATATTCTTGAGCACGGCGTAAAACACCTACCAAATAAATAAATAAATAAAATGGAAAGCCTATGTATACAAGACGACATGCAGACGACCTTGTCTTACTTTTAGTGTCACATTGCCGCAGTTATTAATCTTGTGATGTGTATGAAATGCTAACGTTTAAGTACAGAGAAGTACAGCTGGAATAAATTTCCTCGCCTGAAGAGAGACGAATTGCTATTTTTTAGGTATCGCTAGAAACAGGTTGACAAAAAATGTAAAGGCTCGCCTAAGAGGTGTAGTGACTGCTACATAAAGTATCGCTATTGGCAGGATAAATCCATAGGAGGCGCACTCAGTGCTACATTTTTTGTATCGGTAATCCATAGGAGGCGCACTCAGTGCTACATTTTATGTATCCGGTAATCCACAGGAGGCGCACTCAGTGCTACATTTTATGTATCGGTAATCCATTTGCGGTAAGAGGTGTTATGAATGCGCCGTTTAATGTGTTAAAGAGTTCAAATAAATTCGTTTAGAGATACTCTCAATTTACAGTCTGCTAACTCGGCCTATAATACTGCAGGCAAGAGGAGCATTCCTTTTAAATGATTTGCAACGTAAAGTATTCAGTTTTTTCAAATATTTTCCAATTTTTACTTGTCCACCTTCACAACTCGAATGCGTGTGGCTCCAGAATATTTCACTTACACAAAATGACTGGAGAAAACCAGACAGGGCCCGGGGAAACCCACGATCACCAGCAGGTTGCTGCCTGATTCTGTTGATGTTAAATTCTGAAGCAAATGTACCTTACATATACAGTTCATAGGCTAAATTTAGAATCGGCATAAACCATGCTGGAATGGAACATTCTGTCGATAAGAAAATCTTCACTTGCACGTTCTAAGAATAGCTTAGGTTTCACCAGCTATACATAGAATAGGCATAAAATGGGAAATGAACACATCGCTCATAAGAAACCATTACTGGCACGTTTTGGAGGCCATATGTAATACTGGTTGTAACCTCTAGTTTAACCTCCCTGCATGGATTGAAGCATGATTACGATATAGGCTATGTAACAACAGCATACAGAGCAAAACCAGAGCATCCACGTTAGATAGCCAGCACATGGCCACACTTAAGAGGTGAAATCTTGTCTCTTGTCAGTTTACCCCAGTTAGAGTTTTGTTCTAATTTTTCATGTATATTCGTAAAAAATAACAACATTAAAGCCTTCACCATAGAATAAATGGAATTTGGTTTGAAAAAGAGATGACAGTAGAATTTTGTTGGACTTCAGTAGTCCAGAATTACGCAGAATGCTGCGTACTCCTCACATTTAAAGAATAATAAAATGAGAACACTGCAAAGAAGCCTTACTGTCACGTGTTGCGGGTCATATGTACTTTACTGTCACGTTTTGCGGGTCATATGTACCTTATTGTCACGTGTTGCGGGTCATATGTACCTTACTGTCACGTTTTGCGGGTCATATGTACTTTACTGTCACGTTTTGCGGGTTATATGTACCTTACTGTCACGTGTTGCGGGTCATATGTACCTTTCTGTCACGTTTTGCGGGTCATATGTACCTTACTGTCACGTGTTGCTGGTCATATGTACCTTACTGTCACGTGTTGCGGGTCATATGTACCTTACTGTCACGTTTTGCGGTCATATGTACCTTTCTGTCACGTTTTGCGGGTCATATGTACCTTACTGTCACGTGTTGCGGGTCTTATGTACCTTACTGTCACGTGTTGCGGGTCATATGTTATGTGTAGCTGCTACGTATGACTCGGTACAGCTGGACACTGGACACGAGAGAAAAGCAAGTACTAGTAGGTAGGTTAAACCGGGGAAACACTTGGTGCATTTTTTTCTCTAGTAGGGGCGAACTTAATCGCCGGCGAAATACGCTGACGATATTCGCAGCATAGTTGCAGACACTTTAGGAGGATTTTTGCAAGTACATGTGCACTATATTCATATCGGAAATGTTTTGATCGAAATTAGGTTAAATTTATTCATTTATTTATTTATTTGATTGGTGTTTTACGTCGTACTCAAGAATATTTCACTAATACGACGGTGGTCAACATTATGGTGGGAGGAGATAAAACCCACCATCATTCGCAGCAGATCGCTGGCAGACCTTCTCACGAACGGCCAGAGAGGAAGCAAACATGAGATCAACTTAAACTCACAGTTTAGACTAATTAATTAATTTATTTATTTATTTGATTGCTGTTTTACGCCGTATTCAAGGATATTTCACTTATACGACGGCGGCCAGCATTGTGGTGGGAGGTAACCGGGGAAAAACCCACGACCATGTGCAGGTTGCTGACAGACCTTCCCATGTACCAGTTTAGATTAAATGGACGTATGTATTATACGACATTCACAAGCAAAAGTATCCGATTTTATCACTGAACTCACCAGAAGTGCTTCATTTTTCCACGTTTCAAAATGTTAAATCGGAAACTTGGGCTTCCGGGCCAGAATATTGAGTGCGTGTCCAATACGTGGGTTAGGTCAACAATTCGCGTTTCCCCGTTCACCAATAACGCCTCTAGCAGGGGAGGAATAAGTACAATTAACGTCAGCATCCCGGTGAATCGTGAGGTTAAGCTACGGTCAAGCTCACTGAAGGTTGGTGAACACCGTCAAGAGAAGCTAAAACGAAACTGAGCAGAACCACAACGAATCCGGTCTCACAATCACAGCAAAGCCGGTCTCACAAAGTAGGCCTACACTGAGGCATGGTGGGAAGGGAATGGGTAGAAGAAGACCTTCAGGAGTGTCGGCTTGAAGTAGAATGATTATGTATGTCGGTGATGGATGTGTTACAGAATGCTGGTTGATACGGAAAAGATAAGGCACTTAAGGTGCATAGGGCTAGAAAAGGGGTAAAAGTTCGTGCAGCGAAACATTATCAGTGGCATGGGAAGCCCTGGTGTTGGAGGGTTTGGGGTTCTGGGTGCCGGTGCACTTTCAAGAGTCTGGAAGCATATTTTATCCCCTCTCCCCCGCCCACGCCTCCCCCTCCGCCGACAACGCAAACATATGTACTTTTAGCAGTAACTGTACATGTACAATAGACACTGTTCAATTTAACCCTATTTGCTGTCTTAGTAAGCAGTTTGCAATACATTCAGTGCATATATCGGCCATCCTTGTGTATAAAAGTGTCTCGGTAACTAACTTTGAGCCAAAAATATGGGCATGACCTACTCACAAATTTTAGAATGAATATCTTACGACTTACGCACTGGAATCGCAAATGATCTTCAGTACAGTCGTATGCACTATTTTGTCACAGATTGCCTTTGATTTCACGCAACAGTAGTCCTGCGAGATTTGATGGGGCGGTTTAGGTGTGCCTGCAAACAATATCTTAGGTTTCAGTCGGTGTGAATCGGTCGAGGCTAGCCACGACCAAAACGATGGCGGCGAAACGTAGATCTCTCGGGATAATACGCTAAATTTAAGTTCGACTTTCGCATACCACTCGTGAACTAAGAAGGGGCGTTCCAAGGCGTTCCAAGGCGTTCCAATATAATCGGAAGACCCAAAATAACCTAGACTATTCCTTCTGTAAAGAACATATAAGCAAAAAATAAATAAATGTTAAATAAAAAGGGCGTTATGTAAGAGAAAAGCAGTCATAAGCGATCCAAGCAACACAGTCGATATTCTATACATGAAATCTAATACAAAACTCGCACAATCTGTAAACAATAGGTATCTCAGTCATGCTTTGTTTGCAACTGTTCATAAAATGAATGTTTATACGTCCCCGGGTTAAGAGGAAACGTCACAAGTTTTTTTATTAAAAAAAAAATTGTCGACTATTCCTCATCAAACAGCCTCACTCTAAGTTGATAAATTCTGTATCGAGTATAACACTATTGTTCGGAAATATGAACAGAATGTCCCAGACCTCTGGTGAGATCTGTTGCCTCTAACTCCGCTTAACCCGGGGCTACACTTCTACAACTCTCTGATGTATATATGGGCGCAACAGTTTACCTATAACCCCATTTGCCACATGCATTGGCCGAGGCTTAAAGGTGAACATTAAAACAAAGTGTACATCATATGAAAAACCATGTAAAATTGTCAAGGAAAATAATTCGTTTGAGTAAAATGTTCTTAGTCTTTTCAGTGGCCTGATGTAACATCACTGGTACCAATGTGGTAAAAAAGGCCACCGTCGAGAACAATGTTTAAAGACCAATTTATTAGGTTGAAATATTTCTAAAGAAATAAATCGAGCTATTTTTATGGACAGTTTCATGGTCTTTCTACAGACATTTATTTCACATTAGTGGGTTTTTCATTTCGGTTTTTTACCTTAACCAAAAATATGAACGACCCCCGCTAAATGCCTGTTCTACCTAACAAAAATTTAAAAATCGAAGGTGTGTCTATAATAGTTTCCTCTTGACCGGTTCACGTAGACCATAAATGTCATTTCTGAGTGACATTTAGGCGCCACGTGACACGTGCAGGAATTATCATTTGACGTGCTCTGTGATTTAAAAGGGGGCGTCTAATTTCTTACTACATAAATATCACGTGGACAGTTAGAATAAAACCCTAAACTGAGGTAAATTAACAAGAGACCGTATTTCACCAATTATGTGTTACAATTTACCAGCTATCACAATGTCCTCGCTGCTTTGGTTTTAATCCCCTCACTGTAGCCGATTTCACCGGTTACGCGTGGCCATTTGCCAGCTATGCTCTCACTGCTCTGGTGTTACGCTCTATGGTGTGAGTGTTTTATTATATTGAAGGTGTGAGTGCATGGGGTTTAACGTCGTGCTTAATTTTTCGGTCATATGATGACGAAGGAATCTTTACAGTGCATGTAATGTGCCTCCTTCTTGCAGGACGGATTTCCATCGATCTTTTATCTAGTACTGCTTCATTGAGACGCCGTACCGAAAGCAAATAAGCTGCTCTGCCCGAGCCATTATAATGATACGGGTCAACCATTCGTTGCACTACCCCTTTCATGCTGAACGCCAAAGCGAGGAAATCACAACTTTGAAAGTATAACCAGGATTAACCCTGGATCTATCTCTCCCGAAGCGGTCGCTCTACCATCTGTGCTATCGGGGCCGGTGCCAGCTTGGTGAGAGACACGTTGGCCATTGCTCCGCTCTGGCACGGATATATACATATGTAATAGTAGTGGGGGCCTCCCTGGCTCCGTTGATTATAACCATGATTAGCGCGCTAGTGCAGCGCAATGACACAGGAGCCTCTCACCAATGCAGTCGCTGTGAGTTCACGTCCAGCTCATACTGACTTCCTCTCCTGCTGAACGTGGAAAGGTCTTCCAGCAACTTAGTTGTGGTGACGCATCACTGTGATTGTACATGTGCTGTAAACAGGTCTAGAGTAAAGTACCCATCAAGGCGCAGTAATAAACATCACAGCAGTGTTATAACCGTGTTTGTAGCATAACGACCATGTAAAGTTGTGGTGACGCATCACTGTGGTTGTACATGTGCTGTAAACAGGTCTAGAGTAAAGTACCCATCAAGGCGCAGTAATAAACATCACAGCCGTGCTATAGCCATGTCTGTAGCATAACGACCATGTAAAGTTGTGGTGACGTATCACTGTGATTGTACATGTGCTGTAAACAGGTCTATAGTAAAAGTACCCATCAAGGCGCAGTAATAAACATCACAGCAGTGTTATAACCGTGTTTGTAGCATAGCGACCATGTAAAGTTGTGGTGACACATCACTGTGATTGTACATGTGCTGTAAACAGGTATAGAGTAAAGTACCCATCAAGGCGCAGTAATTAACATCACAGCCGTGCTATAACCATGTCTGTAGCATAACGACCATGTAAAGTTGTGGTGACGCATCACTGTGATTGTACATGTGCTGTAAACATATCTAGAGTAAAGTACCCATCAAGGCGCAGTAATAAACATTACAGCAGTGTTATAACCATGTTTGTAGCATAACGACCATGTAAAGTTGTGGTGACGCATCACTGTGATTGTACATGTGCTGTAAACAGGTCTAGAGTAAAGTACCCATCAAGGCGCAGTAATAAACACCACAGCAGTGTTATAACCGTGTTTGTAGCATAACGACCATGTAAAGTTGTGGTGACGCATCACTGTGATTGTACATGTGCTGTAAACAGGTCTAGAGTAAAGTAGTAAGGCGCAGTAATAAACATCACAGCAGTGCTATAATCATGTTTGTAATACAACAACCAGTATAAAAGTTAGCCTAAAACAGAGCTCGACATTTCCACAAAGTAAGATTTGCCGGAACTCGAAGTATGTAAAGTCACTTCCCGAAGTGTCTCCTTTTACAGGGAAGAGTTATATTTGCAAGAAATGAAAAGCGCCTCCGATGCCAGCAAAAGCATTTTGCAAACCTGTCAAAGGTAATTGTCCCTTAGCGGATGCATTGTAACGGTATGATTGATGCATTCTTAAGTAATGTTGTAATGATGATTCGATAATATACCAACGCCGCCAGGGAAGTCCTTTTTTCTCCGAGCATCTGACCTGATTTAACCTCTTCTCATTATAGCTTTAAGGGAGCAACTTTCTACTTCACTTTAAAGCCAAAGAAAACTCCAGCATGAAATTATATGTCAGAGAAAAGTCCATTAAATATTGTCCATGAAAATTGTTTGATTTATTCTATCAGATCACTTGTCAATCTGGTAAAAATGTATTTGAAATTTTGGATTCTGTGTCGACCTTTTCAGACTGTAATGGAACCAGTGACGTGACAACTGTATTTTGCCACTTGATACACATAGATTGCTAAATTTCATCACTCAAAATGCATCTACATTTAGAGCTATGAAGCTTTGATATAGTTCACGTGGCGCATGACTTGCGGGACACTGGTGGAATACCTAAACCATTGAACGGCCTTTGCTGATATGAAGTGTGGAACAGATTTCTGCAGGCCTCTCACCACGATACTCTTGGGTTCCCCGTGGACATTGATAAGGAGCTGATTATCAGCTCAAACCATTACCCAATCCACATAACCTGCAAAATACAAAAGCTGAGCTCCCGGTTGGCTCCCAACGGTCCGAATCGCATTGTTGCTTGGTGTGGAGACATAATAACGAAATTGTGGTAATAAGATGAGAAACTCAACAAATGAAGAAAAAAAGGTGGCGCAAAATTGGTCCAGCCATATATTCAAAGTGCAATAACTATACTGTCAAAATTATTACTGTATTTGAAATATTAATGCACATCATATGTCAGGGTACCAAAGGACAGTAATTTACTTGCTTATTTTCATAGTGCCCTTCCGAAAAATTATTCCAGTTATATGACGGTCTGAGTTTAACAGAGCTATGCGTGGAATCAGATGCTCCTATAGCAGCCGTCAACCAAAATGGACGTTGAGAGACAGCATCTAAAGGTCAATCAGACCTTCGTTTACCAGCTGTCAACCAAATGGACGTCCAGAGACAGCAGGTAGACGTCAATCAGACATTCGTATACCAGCCGTCAACCAAAATGGACGTTGAGAGACAGCATCTAGACGTCAATCAGACATTCGTATACCAGCCGTCAACCAAAATGGACGATCGGAGACAGTGTCTAGAGGTCAACCAGACATTCGTATACCAGCCGTCAACCAAAATGGACGCTCAGGGACAGCATCTAGGCGTCAATCAGACATTCGTTTACCAGCCGTCAACCAAACGGACGTTGAGAGACCTCATCTAGACCTCAATCAGACATTCGTTTACCAGCTATCAACCAAACGGACGTTGAGAGACATCATCTAGACGTCAATCAGACATTCGTTTACCAGCTGTCAACCAAACGGACGTTGAGAGACAGCATGTAGGCGTCAATCAGACATTCGTTTACCAGCTGTCAACCAAACGGACGTTGAGAGACAGCATGTAGGCGTCAGTCAGTCATTCGTTTACCAGCTGTCCACCAAAATGGACGTTGAAAGATAGCATCTAGACGTCAATCAGACATTCGTATACCATCTGTCAGCCAAAATGGACGTTCCAGGTCAATAATCGCACGGCAAATTCCAAAAACTAAGTTCAACACAAGCCACCAAAGAACTAAGAAAATATAATAAGTACGAAATTAGGGCGGAATCAAGCAAAGAGAAGCAGTCAACAGCTTTAAATGATGTTGGGAAGACGCAGGGTATGTTCAAGGAGAATGAATAAAATCAGTATCCCAGCCCTGAGGTAATCTAGTATTTAAGTTGTTGATAATCTTATGTGTTTCAGGTGTGTTTTGATTGCAACTGTGCATATATGCAGTGTGACGATCTACTTCAAGTGAGGGCCACTGCGACCGAGAGGGTAGGCTAGCTCGGCACAGTGATTCAGGAACCTCCCATCAACACCGTCGCGGTGAGTTCAGCTCTGCCCGGTTTTCTCCCACCATAGCGCTGGTCGCCGTCGTAAACGTGAAATATTCTTCAACACGGTTTAAAACACCAATTAAATAAATAAAGAAATCTAATTTAACACGATGAATATATGGACGCTAGAAACGGGTTATGCGGAATTAGACAAAGTATGCTTTATTGTGGGATCGAGAAGCTGTACCACTAAACTTGTATCTACTCTCTTAACGAAGACACGAAAAGGAGCAGAGTCATTTTAAAAAAAAGTACTATTGTGCAATTGAAAGAAATTCAGGCGATAACTATATGTGGATCCTTAAAACTCGAAACGTCTCACTGAAGAACTAGGCGCTCAGATTGGAGTACAGTATAAGGACATACATACTTGGGATTTCTCCACACTCTGTATTGCAATTCCCTACATAGATTTAATTGATAGAATTTCATCACTAATTGGCTCGATGTATAATGAAACAGGTCACTGCTGTATTGACGGTAAAGGCAACAAAGCCGTCTTCAGTTCCACTACATACAGCGGTTACCAATCATACGATGTTTCTATATTCATTGAGTTGCTTGAATTCCTCATTAATAAAATCGATGTGAAATTCGGGGAAACCACATATCAACAGTGTATAGGTATTCCAGTGGGTACAAATTGTATCACCCCCTCCATTTAGTCGACCTATACCTGTTCTGATATGAAAACGACTATATGCAGAAACAAAATTATTAAGGAGTAATCTTCACCAAGCCCGATATTTTTCATTCACCAAACGGTATATTGTTAGTCTGCTGGCTTTCAACAATTCATATATAGCAATAGCCGTGAAAGATATTTACCCACCTTTGCTGGATTTCCAGGAACCCAGGAAAGACCAAGACATTTTCCTCTTTTCCTCTTTCGCAGACTTTACAAGAGGGATAGAGTTTCAATTTTGAAATTGTAAATTATCCCTACTTGGACAGCAATATACCGATGGGTCCTGCATATGGCGTGTACATGTCTCGCCTTGTAGCAATTGTTAGATCCTGCGTGTTGTATGATTTCAATCAACGTCACATCAAAGTTATTACTGCAAAAACTAGAGTGTCAAGGTTATTCCATCATCCGCCTTCACTCCAGGTTTCTTAAGTTTTACAGTGAATACAATTCTGTTGTAAGTAAATATAGACAGAGTGTTCAAAACCTCTGTCGCTCTGTTTCCTCACCGCTTTTAATTTCGCGTAACACTGGGCTAGGGGTAGTATATTAGGCAACTGATATTCTAGCACAATACACGAGTTGAATACTAATTTCACTTAGTCGCCTAGAACACACCTTGCGTCTTTCCTACATCATTGAAAACTGTTGACCTCTTCTCTTCGTTTTCCATCCTATTTTCTTACTTTATATCATTTCTTAGTTCTTTGGCAATTTGCGTTAAACGTCGTTTTGGGAATTGGCCTTGTGATTATTGACCCGAAACGTCCTTATTGGTTGACGGCTGGTATACAAATGTCTGTTTCGACGCATAGATATAACCATTATAATGCCACCCCTTCGGTTATTTCCGGTATATTGCTCGTCAATACAATTAAACACTTAAAGTTAATCGAAAACTAAGGAAAATCCCTGGAGGTTTTGACCACCAAAGACAGTACTTTTGTACCTCATTAAAAGACAATGTGTGGGCGTGGGATGAAAAAAAAACACGTCTTGCTGTAGGGGGTACTCGGAAGTTGTCAAAACCAACCGTTATTTCCAACCGGTGTGTTCCAGTCCCATCACGCAAATAAAAATTTCTCTGCTGAGTAACATATAAATTTGCTCAGAGATGTGTTAATTAGTGGCCGAATTCTGGAAAGTGTTAAAAAGTCAGTTGATTCAGGTGTCGCAACAGTTCTGTTCGGATCAAAGCAATGACTCTCAGAGCAGACCTGTAAATAAATATATTGGATAATTGAGAAACTATTGTAATACAATTGAAAGGCGGTTTTGAGTTGACATTTGGTCAAAAACGACATCCTGGCAAGCAAATGTTTTTTATAAAATCACTTATGCTTTCATACTAAACTTTAAAAAAAAGCCAAGTAGTTGATCAGTTATGAACATAGAAATGTGAAAAATGTTAAGATGGAAGTTTTGCTGTGTAGAATACAGTAATGTAATAAAATACACAAAATACCAAAAAAATACATGTATGCCACCAAATTTCAGACACATGAAGATTTTCAACAGATTTATTACAATTTAAAGAGTAACCGCATGGCAAAGTCGTCATTTGTAACACCGCACCTACATTCATTGGATTGGTATCTTTCTTCTTCTGTAGGTCATTGGGAAACACCATTAAGTTTATCAAATCTCCACCAGACGTCGTTTTTGTTTTCTTAGCAAAGCCATCTTTTCGTAAAGAACCGGACGTACTTTACAAGGGTCAGCTTTTATCTGAATCTATATGTTATTGATATGTATGTTAACAACTCTAATCCATACCGTCATCCAGGCTAGAAGGCTGCCATAATTAAGCTCCACTAGAGGGCGCCACAGCCTTGAGGCGCGCGCTAGGATCACGGACACGTGATAAACGTGATAAGGGTATTAGCCGATCGTATTCTGTCGGCTATGTGATAACGTATGACGTGACCAGACTTGGCCAGATAGATGACGGTAATTAAATACATCCCGAACTGTGCAAATGCTCCGGGTAACGCGCCCACAACAAAAAGAGAACAAAAAGATGTACCGGGGATGGAATGAGGCCCCGGGTACAAGTGTTTATCTATACAGACGAATGTAACCGCCAGCAGAGAGGGTGGGGTTGAGGGGATAGGGGGAAACTCCTCTAGAGATGTAATTTGTTAAATTAACAGAATAGACCTACTATGTTTTCTGAGCGATGGGGGATAGATTAGGTGTATGCTATTGCTACAAATCATTATGCCACATATAACGGATTTATTGTGGTATTCCAAAAGAAATACTTTTAATGAAGTAACGAGCCATATAATATTCTGTAGCAGCAACGTACCAATTCTATCTAGCCTCACTCAGAGAGGTACAGAATCCACAATTGTCTCTTCACACAGATGTTCCCAGCTTAACGCTGACTTAACAGGCCCGTTACTCACTGGTTTAATTAACTTCTATCCTGTCGGATATCTGTCGACCAGCCAATGTAGCCAGCGGATATGCATTGTGTTGTTATCAAAGACAACACAGAGACTGGTTGTAACAGTGTTCATACTCAAATCCCATGGTCACGGGTGTTTAGAAGCGTGCAGCTACGTGATGGCCTCTAACCATACGTACTCCTTATAGCGCATGCGCCGCTCTGTAACATTCGCTTTATAACACTGCCACCACTGGCAAATTTTGTATAGAAGTTTTAAACAACGCCGAGGCCACCAGGCACCTTAACACCATTACCATCTGGCGGTGGTAGTGATGGAAAGCAAACGTAGAGAGGGGCACAAGCGCTTTAAGGGGTGTGCTAACCATGAAGGTTAAATTTTACATTTAGGTTAACTGTGTTGTCCGAAGCAGTCTTCCAGTTAACCAAGGTTAAGTCAGTCCTAACGAGTTACATTTTGATCTAAAAACGGTCGTGTTTAGATAACATTTCTGTTATCTTATTTTCATTATAACATCACTGCACTTCATTATTTTTTGTTCACTTGTTCGACATCGGTCAAGTTTATGAGTGGAGTGTCCTGAGTAAACCACCGACCTCCGCTAGGTAACTGATAAACTCCCTAACTTAAAGCCGCAGTAGAAGTAACAACAGCTGGGATCGTACTCGCGACCTCTTTGGTCAAGAGCCTAAAAGCTGCTGAACAGTATGCACTTTAACTATCTAAATCAGCGAGGCCTGATGGCATGCAATATATCAAGTGCAATCTAAAGACGATTTTACATAAACTTTGTGTACTAATAGGTTGAAAAAACTCGTTATCATTTACGCGTATTCATCCCTCTCTAATGTAAATTACATATATGCATACTGAAAAACATAGAGAGAAATAGTATTAGGCTGCCTTACCAAATTAATTCAACTTATATTTTGCATTAATGTAACTAAATCAGCTAACTCGCGGTAAAGTGATTTTCCCGACTCGACAGTCAATGAGGAAGTATTATTTCAAATATCAGCATTTTGGTTGGTTGGTTAAGTCGGAGGAAAGTCTTCGGTGAGTCAGTTGCAATGTGTATTTCTCTGTATGTTTATTCGTTTATTGGTACGTAGATCCAACTGATTGTTGGTCCATCCGTTCGTCTGATTGTCTATACGCTTGCCCGTTTGTCTGCACGCTTGTTTGTTTGTCTGTGCGCTTGTCTGTTTGTCTGTACGCTTGTCTGTTTGTCCCCGCGCTTGTCTGTTTGTCTGTACGCATGTCTGTTTGTATGTACACTTTTCCGTATTGCTAACCGTTGGTCCGTAGCTTAGTTCTTGGGATAGGTTTTCATAACGCAGGGAGAATTTTTAGTCAGGATGTCACATTATTTAAAGATTCTCAACAAGGTCTATATACGTGGTGCACATTACCGGTATTCCATTAAATAAATCACATATTCATACTTTTTTAGTTACATTCCTTTTGGGCTTCCGTATTTATTATTATATGTGTAACTTTTCCTTCTTATCTAAGATTCCGCTTCATGCGCTTTAATATTGTGACAAGGTGTGTTTAATTTCACAGGCCTGTAAAGTCTCTATCATAATGCTGAAGCTGTGTTTGTTGTTGGGTCTGTGTGCCTTCGGTGAGTCATTTGCAATGTCTATTTGTCTTTACGTTCATCCGTTTATTTGTACGTGTGTCCAATTGACTTCTGGTCCATCAGTTCGTCTATACGTTCTCCCTTTTGATTAATCGAATGTCCGAATCTCTGTACCTTTGTCTGTACGTTTGTCTGTACGTTTGTGTGTACATTCCACTAGTCTATATATACTCCTCTGCACGTCCCCTTCCCAAATGACGGCACTAGAGCGTTTTTCGAAATTTCAAAGCCTTAAATCAACCCAGAGTTTCCATGCCCTATAATAACGCACTGACATGTATGTCAGCATGAGGTATAATCGGTCCATTACATTAGATAAAGAGAATTCCTTTTCCTCTCCAGCCACAAAAAGTTGTAATTAAACGTTTATAACGTACGTTTACCAATTCTACTTTTCTATATGGAAACCATACCTTTGATATTTTTCCACCAATCGCATTGCAGTTTGGTCGGCACCTCGGCCTAGAGGAAGTTGCCCGTTACAATGCGGATGGAATGGTGTGAGGTGCCCGGAAGGATACGATTGTAGGAGCAATGGCTGTGGTTTACAATGTATGCTGAAGGACGACAAACTGACTCACAAAGGTACAAGTCTGGACGCTTTACAAATCAGACAATATTAATTCAGACAAACAAGCACTTAATGAATACGTGTACTTTTTTGAACCATTTTGCTTCAAACATGGCCATGGTCAGGGAATTTGTAGTTTTCCCTAGCTCTGACTCCAAATAGGGCCTTGGTGAGAATAAGTGGTCGACGATGCTCTTGTGGCTGTTTTTTTGTAGCTTAAAGCTCGTTGAAGGCGACGTGTATTTCACCAATATGCCTTGTATAACGTCACGTCTTCGTCACATGTTGGAAAGTTTATAAGTAACTTCTCAAAGGCCGGTGGTTTACACCGGGTTCTCAGGTTCCCTCCACCTGTAGAAAAGACCGCCATCATATTGGTTAAAACAGCGTTGAACAGGGTCAAATAAACAAACAAATAAACAAATAAACTTGACGAACCGTGTGAGCTTTTACATGCCTATGTCTATGTCTTTCCCCCCCCTGACAGATTGCCCGCCCCTGATGTGTGACCACCTATGTCCCTTTGGGGTTGTGCGAGACCATCATGGCTGCCGCACGTGCCACTGTGACAACCACATGATAGAGCTGGGACGCTAGTCAGATCACGTGACAGGATTGGGGCCAATCAGCGAGCTTAAAATGAATACAGCAGCCGAGTATTTTTGTGTCTAGAAAAACACTGCGTTTTTTCTTCTTGAGATAGGCTACACATGTCCTTGTACTATTTATAACAAGGGTATATTATTATTCCACAGAAATTCTGCCCACGTGACAAGGCTAGGATCGATCGTCGTGTCCTTCTAAGATATCATGCTGTTTCTTTGTGTCCTGTCTACGTGCCATATGCATACACTAAGTTCCAGTGTAGAAATAAAACATGAAGCAATAAGACCGCATGGAGTCCAAATGAGGGGTGTAGCCATGTGCCGTATGAAACTTCCGAATGGAATATCAAACAGGTTGAAGTTAAACCAAGTCAAAATAAAATAAATTAACGGAATTATACCAGCCGACAAAATTGTTTACGGATGAAAATTAACCGGGTACCATTGGGGTGTCTTTTCCCATGCAATGGCTAATCCAAGCTGGAATGGCCACATTTCCTTGGTAATATGTGATGACTACGTAACTGGTCTGTTTGTCAACAAATCTCAGCGACAGAGTGAACAAAGCACCACATGGCCCCTGTTGGCCTGTTAGCTCGGCACAATGAATTGTGCGGTAGGCTCCCACCAATGTGGTACCTGTGTTCTCAACACCAACTCATACTGACTTCCTCTACGTTCAAACGAGCTAACGTCCTTCAGCATCATGTTGGTTTTCACTGGGTTCCGTCTGGTTTCCTCCCACCATAATGTTGGCCGCCGTAAGTGAAATATTCTTGAGGATGGCTTAAGACACCAATAAAATAAATAAATAAATAAATAAATAAATAAATAAATAAATAAATAATATTTGAGCACCAGGCAGGAATAGAGAAGTTTCGAGTTCGAACTCTTTTGTCGTTGAAGGTAAAAACAGTCCTCATGTATCACATGACTTGAGGAAAATGTTAGGCAACCTATGCAGACATTAAATTACCGATCGCTTATCTCACGGTGATCTAAAGGCACACATGACAGACAAATTTTTCTATCAGAAACTTCTCAAGTTCACAAACGTTCAGCTCCTCAATTTTCGCCATCTTTTTTCTTTTATAAATAACTGTTTGGGAAATATTTTTCAGACTCCAGTGTTATAGTAAATGTGATCCCGCTATAGTTGCCTAACATTTTTGAGAAGTCACATGACACAGTAGGTTTTTTTTTTTTTACCTTTATCGATAGAAGAGTTCAAACTCGAAAGTCCCCCTATAGGGCCTGGCTAAAAAGACAATTCTTTGATCAGTTCTTAGCAGCTCTGATACAAATGCAAGCTATAGTGGGAAAACCGGAAAAAGGGAAGCTACAAACATGTGGCTTTAATTTATCTAATGTAAAGATGTGTACCGCTTTGTGCGGTGATTTAAACAAGGAGTATACAATTTGGTACACACTGAAAGAGAAACTACACTGCTTACAGTACAGAGGTGTGAATGCAATTTACAGTGTCCATATGCAAAGTTTTAAAGGAAATATGTACCTACACATCCTGTCTGAGTTTTGTACACATTTGCTTTAAAAGGGTGTGTTATCATGATGGCGTTGTTACTACACGTGTATCTCCAAGTACAAAGTAACCTTGTAACCAGTCTCGTACAATTTCGAACTATCTCGCGTTTCTTGGCACCCACGTGGATGCAGTCTGGTAATGAAAACGTTTAACTAAAAAAAATGAATTACGTAAATTCTGACTGATTGATTGATTGCCAGGTATTGTCGCCTTACTACGTAGAGCATGACAACGACGAGCCATTGAAGCTGAAGTGAGTGTATGTGGTTGTCGTTGTAACGTTTACTTTCAGCCAAAGCTACTTAGCTTTCGGTAAAGTGCTTCTGGGCTGCCATATTTTGGGGAATGGATTTCCAGAACGTACATTCTGAATATTTCCTGGGATTCAGACGTGACCTCTGACCCCGACAGTATCTTCAGGCAGATGGCGGATCTCACGTTTGTTTGTTTGTTTTTTTTTTTTTTGGTTGAGGGGGGGGGATTGGCGCATTAGTGTCGGACTAAGAAACATTTCACACCAGGCTATCGATAGAAAATTTTTGCCAATGAAAATCACGTAAAATAAACGTCACATTAGTAACATACTACTACTTTGTACGTCGCTGCACAAATGAAGAAAGCACGAGGACAGGGTTGTTCGTGACTTCCTTTACATTCTATTGATACTGCATTATATAAAGCATGTAATGGTGTTTCTACTTCAGTATCGTTTTAACCGGTTCGGTCTCCCGTATTCACAGTTCTTATCTATCATTATGTGTAAGTAACTTAACCTCCTTATCTAACTTAAAGAGCTGGCGTCCTGCGCTCTCAGTCTAACAAGGTGTGTCCCAATTTAAAGTTCCTTCTGTGATGTTGAAGCTGTGTTTATTGCTTGGCGTGTGTGCCTGCGGTGAGTCAGCTGCTGTGTATGTCTTTGTATGCCAATCCGCTAATCTGCGCTTTTATTCATCTGTCCACATGCCTGTCCATTTTCTGTACGTTTGTCTTTAAGTTTGTCTGTACGTTTATCTGCCTTTATCCGTTGGTCTGTACGTTAGCCTGTTTGTCTGCCCCTTATCCGTTGTTATGTTACGTTAGCCTGTTTGTCTTCCCCTCATCCGTTAGTCTGTACGTTTGCATGTTTGTCTGTAAATGTATGCGTTTGTTTGTCCCTTATCCGTTTGTTAACCTCTTTGTACGTTTTTCCGTTTCCCTGTCCCTTATCCGCAGGTCTGTTCGTTAGCCTGTTTTTTTTGTACATCCCTCTGCTTGTCCATACAAGCGTCCGTTATTCTATAGGGTCCATTTGTCTGTTCGTCCATCCGTTGTTCTGTCAGTTCGCATGTTTATCTCCACGCCGGTCCATTTTTTCCGTACGTCCGAAAACTTATTAGTTAACTTTTTATGAACAGGACATAAATGGAAATCAGATTTGCACCAAGTCGCGTTCACACCCTGCGATTTGTTGTACCATTTGTCAGTTTGGACGGAATCGAAAGGTGTCAACTGTTAATCAGTTTTAGTTGAAATGTTCAAATCGTATGAAATAGACTTCTGTTTTTATTCTACAATACATATTTGACGGACGAGTGCAACCTTTCCCTCGGAATGAACGTGACTTTAGTTCATGTTGCAGCAAAATGTTTTAATATAAAAGTTTCTACATGAATCTGCCAGTGACGGATGTGTCGTTTCTCCGCCAATCACATTGCAGTCTGGTCGGCACCTCGGCCTAGAGGAAGTTGCCTGTTGCTATGTGGTGGGAATGGTGTCACGTGCATGGATGGATACGAATGTAAGAGTAATGGCTGTGGCTCGGAATGTTTCCAAAAGAGTGACTACAAACTGACACAAAAAGGTAACGGTTCACCTGAATGCATGGAAATTAAGTTGAGTATCATTCAGTTATTTACTGAATTATTCGCCTTTTAGTTCTATAATGTAAGTTGATAATATATTTCGCTTGTATTTATTTATTTACTTGGTTGGTGTCGTACTCAAGAATATTTCACTTATACGACAGGGTCAGCATTATGATGGGAGGTAAACGGGCAAAGCCAAGGTCATCCACAGTTTGCTGGCAGACATTCCCACGTTCGCCTTGTATAATGTCGCTCTAGTTTATAGGTGGAGCCATGATCATCCACAGTTTGCTGGCAGACCTTCCCACATTCGCCTTGTATAGTGTTGCTCTCGTTTATGCGCGGGTCCATGATCATCCACAGTTTGCTGGCAGACCTTCCCACATTCGCCTTGTATAATGTGGCTCTATTTTATGGGCAGAGCCATGATCATCCACAGTTTGCTGGCAGACCTTCCCACATTCGCCTTGTAAAATGTGGCTCTAGTTCATGGGCGGGTCCATGATCACCCACAGTTTGCTGACAGACCTTCCCACATTCGCCTTGTATGATGTGGCTCTAGTTTATGAGCAGAGCCATGATCATCGACAGTTTGCTGACAGACCTTCCCACATTCGCCTTGTAAAATGTGGCTCTAGTTCATGGGCGGGTCCATGATCACCCACAGTTTGCTGACAGACCTTCCCACATTCGCCTTGTATGATGTGGCTCTAGTTTATGAGCAGAGCCATGATCATCCACAGTTTGCTGACAGACCTTCTCACATTCGCCTTTTATAATGTGGCTCTAGTTCATGGGCGGGTCCATGATCACCCACAGTTTGCTGCAGACCTTCCCACATTCGCCTTGTATAATGTGGCTCTAGTTTATGGGCGGAGCCATGATGATCCACAGTTTGCTGCAGACCTTCCCACATTCGCCTTGTATGATGTGGCTCTAGTTCATGGGCGGGTCCATGATCATCCACAGTTTGCTAGCAGACCTTCCCACATTCGCCTTGTATAATGTCGCTCTAGTTTATGTGCGGGGCCATGATTTCTTTTGAGCCTTGCAGATTCTTAATTTAGGGAAATTGCATTTAAAGCTTCTTACATTTGAGACTATGGCTTTTGCACTGTCATTTAAGGTATATAACTGCTTATGTGTATATCTGCTTCCAAACAGGCTGCCCAACCGTGACGTGCGACCTGCGTTGCCCTCTTGGGTTTGTGCGTGACCATCACGGCTGTGACACGTGCGAGTGTGACTACCACCTGTTAGAGCTGGGACACTAGTCAGATCATGTGACAAGAATAGGTCCAATCAGCATGTCCAGAATAAATACATGTAGAGTATGCATGAATTGGTTTTCTTTCTTAAAACTCACAGGAGTTTTCTTCCAATAGTGTCAACGAACAAAAGAAATTATGATTATACTTTGGCGATGTCAGCGGGGATTTATTTAACTAGCATTTATTCATTTGTTATGTATTACTAGCAGTGAGAACCAAGATAGCTCAATAGGTAAGTAGGTTTTTTCGCTGGTGAAAACCACCGATCTTTGGCAACTTTCTAACAAACTTTCCCGTGCGCGTGTGATATGGCCACATGTATACTGGTGAAATATAAGTGGCCTTCACCGACTCTAAGACTGTACTGATGGCTACAGTTATTCTTACCAAGAACCCGCAAGCCGGATTGGTCTATAAATTCCCGGTTCAAAGCCCTAAGGTAAATTGACAGGAAGCCGTGTTCACCGGTTTCGTGTGACCCTTTACCAAATAGGACAATGACGCCGCTGTTCTGGTTTTGCTCGCCATGCTGTAGTCCCTTTTTTACATTAACAATTAACTAAGTTCCGTGCAAATTAAAGCCAAATGATGACAAAAAATTAAGTCAGTCTCAGAGGGGAGTTCTGCCAGTTGAAGTCAATTTAACCAAGATCCGATGCGGAAATGGACTTCATTGACAAAAACCTGAACCTGTGTATAAAACGAGGCATGGCTGTTTTTGTCATCATGGTGTAATGTCCTCATGACAGCCAAATGATTCGTTTCTTGTTTTAGTGTTGCACTCAAGACATTTTCACTCATACAATGGAGGTAAGTTTATAGGCCGGGAAAACTTAAACAATATTCGGTGGAGATTATCTCACCATATTAGTGGAAGGCAAGAGGTCTTTAACAAACTTAACCGGGTTAAAGGAAAAGACCTCTAAATATGAAAGCAGGCATCACTATATAGATCACTAAAAACTATGCAAAATATATTTGAAATTTTCATTTACATTTTTTAGATTTGTGTGAAAAGAGTTCAAGGCGTTCAAACATTAGAATTCTAAGGTGGGCCTTATGTCTCCATATGTATCCATGAGGGAAAGATTACTGAAATAATACTGTTCACCTACAAACAGTGAGAGCGAGGGAATGTACAAATTTCTTGTCCAAGGCCGGATTTGAACCACGATGATTCCAAACGGTATATCATTAAATATGTAAACCTGTATTGTGTGCACATATTTAGCGGTTATACTGTGTCTACTGGTGGCTGGGCGAGTCCAAGAATTATGCTGAAGACACCAGATATGACACTCTACCCAGTGACATTTTACTGACACCGGGCAAATCAGTCCCGTTTTCTTCCTCTTACCTCTTGCCGATGAGCGCCAAGCGAGGTGCGATTTTTAAAAAAGAGTTCGGTATGACACGACCAAATCACACTATACCGTCATCTAAGCTAGTAAATTTCGACTCCTGTGTGTTTAAGGCCGATACCAACCAAAAGAGAGTAGATTCATGCATTTGTTAATGCCGTGCTGAAGACACATACAGCGATTCTGTTAGCTGCCAGGTGTCGGAAACGCACAGATGGCATGGTTATCTGGTTCTGTTAGCTTAGATCAAAGACTGGACCACAAACCAAACATGGTGTTCAAAATTTATGTTCTACTCTGCCTGGCAACGCTAGGTAAGTCGGCTCTTCTATTGTTACCGCTTGGTATCTCGTTTTCACTTCGTCTTTTGTTCTATTGTTACCGCTTAGTATCTCGTTTTCGTCTTCTGTTCTATTGTTACCGCATGGTATCTCGTTTTCACTTCGTCTTCTGTTCTATTGTGGCCACTTGGTATCTCGTTTTCACTTCGTCTACTGTTCTATTGTTGCCACTTAGTATCTCGTTTTTACTTCGTCTTCTGCTCTATTGTAACCGCTTGGTATCTCGTTTTCACTTCGCCTACTGTTCTATTGTGGTCACTTGGTATCGCGTTTACACATCGTCTTCTGTTCTGTTGTTGCCACTTGGTATCTCCTTTTCACTTCATCTTCTGTTCTGTTGTTGCCACTTGGTATCTTGTTTTCACTTCGTCAACTGCTCTATTGTAACCGCTTGGTATCTCGATTTACATCGCCTACTGTTCTATTGAGGCCACTTGGTATCTCGTTTTCACTTCGTCTACTGTTCTATTGTTGCCACTTAGTATCTCGTTTTTACTTCGTCTTCTGCTCTATTGTAACCACTTGGTATCTCGTTTTCACTTCGTCTACTGTTCTATTGTGGTCACTTGGTATCTCGTTTTTACATCGTCTACTGTTCTATTGTTGCCACTTGGTATCTCGTTTTCACTTCGTCTTCTGTTCTATTGTTACCGCTTGGTATCTTGTTTTCACTTTGTCTTCTATTCTATTGATACCGTCTTTGTCTTTTGTTCTATTGTTGCCACTTAGTATCTCGTTTCACTTCGTCTTCTGTTCTATTGTTACCGCTTGGTATCTCCTTTTCACTTCGTCTTCTGTTCTAGTGTGGCCACTTGTTATCTCGTTTTACTTCGTCTTCTGTTCTATTGTTGCCACTTAGCATCTCGCTTCACTTAGTCTGCTGTTCTATTGTTGCCACTTGGTATCTCGTTTCACTTCGTCTGCTGTTCTATTGTTGCCAATTGGTATATCTTAGTCATTCTGTCTACTGTTGTAATGTGGTGAATTTTTGCCCCTTCGTTTACTGTTCTGCTGTTGGTTTTTGGCCTAGAGTTCTACTGCAGCCACTCGATTTATTGTTGGCATTTCAATTACATGTAGAAAGGTTTCTAGTACCTGACAGTGTAGCAGTATGTTCACATCACATCCGAGACAATGCGTTCGATATGCAGGATGAATAGCCTTAAAGCCGAAGACAGTTAATGGTAGGTCTACGATTTAACCATTATAGACATAGACATAACGTGGCGAAAACCCGTTTGAAGAAATATACGAACATTCTTCAAATTGTCGTGTGTTTGTAGGAAAAGTTCTAATATATTATTTTTTTTAGAGGAATAAGGGGCCTCCGTGGCCGCGATGTTTAACGCGCCAGCGCGGCGCGATGTCCCAGGCGCCTCTCACCAACGCGGTCGCTGTGAGTTGAAGTCCAGCTCATGCTGGCTTCCTCTCCGGCCATACGTGGGAAGGTCTCCAACAACCTGCGGATGGTCGTGGATTTTCCCCCTGCTTTGCCCGGTTTCCTCCCACTATAACGCTGGCCGCCGTCGTATAAGTCAAATATTCTTGAGTATGGCGTAAAACACCAGTCGGTTAAATAAATAAATACATAAATTTGAGAGAAATGTCATGATTTTACAGCACGACACCCGTTGTAATAAAATCGCTTAAAGCGATTGCCAAATATACAAACAAATCTTTTTTGCACCAATCACGAAGGTGCCTGGTCGTTACCGCGGTCTAGAGGAGAGTGCCGGGTGGAATGTGACTTGAAGGACAGGACGTGCGCAAAAGGATGGGAATGCCAGAAAAACGGCTGCAGATCGGAGTGTGTTCCAATTTTGGGTGATACAACCCAACAAGGTGGGCATGTACAGACTCAGTTAAATATCAAGACGCGTGCTTGAGGCTTTGTCAGTCCTAGACGGTAATATTAATGATTAATACTTTAATACTTTAATACTTTCAACAACACTGATGTCACTCGGCAGGAGTCAACGCCTGAAATAATTTAGTTGACTGTTGATTAAATCTTATCCGCACGAGGACATCAGTAGTGAGGCGGGTCTAAACAAGCCTATTTGTGTCGCCTAAGGCTCCAATTGCCAAGGTTCTAGAGCAAGTAGAGAAATCGAAACGGAATTTTAAATACATTGGAAAAGCAGTTTTGATTAATATAACATTTGTCTTTAATGAAAATATTTTGAGAATATATCAGGAATATGGAGTCGTTTAGATTTAGATCTACATTCCTGTGCCTACATTCCTGTGTCTACCTTCCTGTGCCTACCTTCCTGTGTCTACATTGCTGTGCCGACCTTCCTGTGCCTACATTCCAGTGCCTACCTTCCTGTGCCTACATTGCTGTGCCTACCATCCTGTGCCAACATTGCTCTGCCTACCTTACTGTGTCTACATTTCTGTGCCTACTTTCCTGTGCCTACATTCCAGTGCCTACATTTCTGTGTTTACCTTCCTGTGCCCGCCTTCATGTACCTACCTTCCTGTGCCTACATTCCTGTGCCTACCTCCCTGTACCTACATTCCTGTGCCTACCTTCCTTTGCTTAGTCAACTCCAGCTCATGCTGGCTTCCTTTCCGGCCGTATGTAGGAAGGTCTGCCAGCAACCTGCGGATGGTCGTGGGTTCCCCCCCGGCTGTGCCCGGTTTCCACCCACCATAATGCTGGCCGCCGTCGTATAAGTGAAATATTCTTGAGTACGGCGTAAAACACCAATCAAATAAATAAATAAATTCTTTGCTTAGATTCGGGTGTATACTTTCCTGTGCCTACGTTGCTGTGTCTATATTTCTGTGCCTACCTTCCTCTGCCTACATTCTTGCGCCTACATTCCAGTGTCTACATTCCTGTACCTACCTTCTTGTGCCTACCTTCCTGTGTCTACATTTCTATATCTACATTCCTGTGCCTACCTCACTGTGCCTACATCCCTGTGTCTACCATCCTGTGCCTACATTCCTGTGCCTACCTTCCTGTGCCTTCATTCCTGTACCTACATTCATGTGCATAGATTCATGTGCCTACCTTCCTGTGCCTACATTCCTGTCTCCATCCTGTGCCTACATTCCTGTGTCTACCTTCCTGTGCCTACTTTCCCGTGCCTACCTCTCTGTGCCTATATTCCTTTGCCTACATACCTGTGCCTACCTTACTCTGCCTACATTTCTGTGTCTACCATCCTGTGCCTACATTCCTGTGTCTACCTTCATGTGCGTACCTTCCTGTGCCTACCTTCCTGTGCCCACATTCCTGTGCCTTCATTTCTGAACCTACTTTCCAGTGCCTACATTCCTGTGCCTACCTTACTGTGCCTACATTCCTGAGTCTACCATCCTATGCCTTCCTTCCTGTGTCTTCCTTCATGTGCGTACCTTCCTGTGCCTACCTTCCTGTGCCCACATTCCTGTGCCTTCATTCCTGTACCTACTTTCCAGTGCCTACATTCCTGTCTACCACCCTTTGTCTACATCCCTGTGCCTACATCCCTGTGCCTACCTTCCTGTGCTTACATTCCTGTGTCTATCTTCCAGTGCCCAGCTTCCTGTGCCTACCTTCCTGTACTTACATTTCTGTGCCTACATTCATGTGCCTAGATTCATGTGCCCAGCTTCCTGTGCCTACATTCCTGTACCTACCTACTTGTGGCCGATGATGTACCTCTAATTTTATTTTACGTATTTTAGTAAGGCACATGTTTTCTACATTTTACAGATTGCCCTCCGTTATCATGTCTTCTCGCGTGTCCACTCGGGCTTGTACGAGACAAACAAGGTTGTGAGATTTGTATGTGTAAATACAATCTGCTGGAACTTGGTTATTGACGGCGTGACTTAAACAATAAAAAAAACTGCTACGGAATTATGGACTTATATTAACCAGACAGCAACGTGTCCGAGGTATATAAGGTTTGCTACAGGGTTGTTGTTCCCTTAATCATTTAAGCCTTATCTGACCCAAGGGTTCTTATGTACTCAGTTCGAAAATATTGGATAAATAAAAAAAAAATCAACGGCTGATGTTCATTGTTATTGAGCTTGTTCATACCTTCTGAGAAAAGTAAATAAAAGTCATGACTTATACGTTGACATTAAAGACGGTTACAGCGGTGGCGCCACTTTTGAACGAAGACCTCTTGTGTCTTGGTCCTAGAACGGCAAGTAGCTTAACCATTTGGCCAATCCCGGTTCATTGAAGAGTAACTACACTAATGGCAGTAATATTAAAATGAATTATTTATCTACGTTCGTCTCAATGGATAGAATCAAGCGATTCTCAAGGTTTCAACTATCCCTTCATTAAAACAGGCGCATTTACCACCACGAAGTTTGAATCCAAACTTTTTTTTTGCTTTAAACATACCAAACTAGCTTTCGTGAAAACTCTATTACTGGAAATGACTTGCTGGCAGAGAACATATACAGCATTCCCCCAATAACACGGATGCACATCGGTTTCCTCGTCATGTGTGCGGAGTTCAAGGCATGTGTGCGGAGTTCAAGGACATGTGGTGATGTAGGCGCTGTATGGTTGTAGTATAGGAGGTGATGTTGACGTTGTATAGTTGTAATATATGTGCTGATGTAGGCGGTGTGTAGTTGTAATATATGTGCTGATGTAGGCGGTGTGTAGTTGTAATATATGTGCTGAAGTAGGCGGTGTGTAGTTGTAGTGTAGTCTCAGTGTAATGCAAACTGCAAGAAATGCACAGGTAAATGTCTTTTATCTACTTTCCAGGAAGACACTGACCCAAAGCTGTATTAATAAGACAGGAAGGTCGAGAGTTATCGAGTCATGTGGAAATAAGTACTTTATATGGTTAAATTCTTTATAATGTAACTTTGTCGTGATGTAAATTCTTTAATATGCAAATTCATGATGTAACTTCTACATGATGTAAATTCTTCATGATGTAACTCTACAGTATAAATTTGTCATGTCATTTCACCGTGATGTAAATTCTTCATGATGTAGCTCTACAGTATAAATTCGTCATGAGATTTCATCATGGTGTAAATTTTTCATGATATAGCTTTACAGTATAAATTTGTCATGTCATTTCACCATGATGTAAACTCTTCATGATGTAGCTCTACAGTATAAATTCGTCATGAGATTTCATCATGGAGTAAATTTTTTATGATATAGCTTTACAGTATAAATTTGTCATGTTATTTCACCGTGATGTAAATTCTTCATGATGTAGCTTTACAGTATAAATTCGTCATGAGATTTCATTATGGTGTAAATTTTTCATGATATAGCTTTACAGTATAAATTTGTCATGTCATTTCACCGTGATGTAAATTCTTCATGATGTAGCTTTACAATATAAATTCATCATTAGATTTCATCATGATGTACATTTTTCATGATGTAGCTCTACAGTATAAATTCATCATGAGATTTCATCATGGTGTAAATTTTCCATGATATACCTTTACAGTATAAATTCGTCATGAGATTTCATTATGGTGTAAATTTTCCATGATATAGCTTTACAGTATAAATTCGCCATGAGATTTCATCATGATGTAAATTTTCCATGATATAGCTTTACAGTATAAATTTGTCATGTCATTTCACCGTGATGTAAATTCTTCATGATATAGCTTTACAATATAAATTCATCATGAGATTTCATCATGATGTAAATTTTTCATGATGTAGATTTACAGTAAAAATTTGTCATGTCATTTCACCGTGATGTAAATTCTTCATGATATAGCTTTACAATATAAATTCATCATGAGATTTCATCATGATGTAAATTTTTCATGATGTAGCTTTACAGTATAAATTCGTCATGAGATTTCATCATGGTGTAAATTCTTCATGATGTAGCTTTACAGTAAAAATTCGCCATGAGATTTCATCATGATGTAAATTTTCCATGATATAGCTTTACAGTATAAATTTGTCATGTCATTTCACCATGATGTAAATTCTTCATGATGTAGCCTTACAGAATAAATTCGTCATGAGATTTCATCATGATGTAAACTCTTCATGATGTAGCTTTACAGTATTTCCACCGCTGTTCTATCTAGTGCTGCTTCACTGAAACGCCTTACCGAAGGCAAGTAAGCTGCCCCGCCTGAACCATTATACTGATACGGGTCAACCAGTAGTTGTACTATCCCCTTAAGGCTGAACGCCAAGCGAGGAAGCCACAACTTCCTCTTTTGCGGTCTTAGGTGTGACCCGACCCAGGATTGACCCTGAATCTACCGTCCCCGAATTAAGCGGATGCTCTACCAACTGAGGCATCGGGGCCTATATGACGTCATGTATGTAAGGTGACAAAGTTCCGATCATGCATTGGAAGAGAACAATGGCCTATTCGGCTTGGACCCGAATTGTTATGGGATGAACATTTCTGCTCCCAACTTGAGGAACATCCAAATTTTAAAAGCACTTTCTTTCTTCAAAATACCTGTTTGTTTTACTGTCTGTACAGAACAATAGTAAATATGATTTGAGCGCATTCTACTCCATGTTGGAAGTACAACAATATTCCTATACTGGTGGCATTAACGTTCTGAATAAGTCGGCGTCTCCAAAAGCATGAATTAATTTGATTGTTGTTCAGCGCCACACTCCTGGGTCCGGCTGTTAAAACTGTTTTCAGACACCAGATTTATCCTTCAGCCAAGTATTCAAGTTTGTACTTTGTTTGCGTTACAGTATATTAAATATGAACTAAATCTCCTGCTGTTTGGCAGTGAACAATTGTACTGCCTGCTGAGTTTGGCTAACATTTTCAACATAAAACAGACACTTTCCAACAACAGAATTCATTTCACTTCTGTCATGGCAGCAACAATGTTATGTGTGTTAGGAGTGCACCCAACATCCGGAATGCCCCAAGTGTCATTTGGGACTGTTCATGTAAATACTTAGATAGTAGCAAATTACACGCCCCCTAGCGCCATGACTTAATCCGAATGGGGTCAAACTATCCCAACATCCGGAATGCCCCAAGTGTCATTTGGGACTGTTCATGTAAATACTTAGATAGTAGCAAATTACACGCCCTCTAGCGCCATGGCTTAATCCGAATGGGGTCAAACTATCCCAACATCCGGAATGCCCCAAGTGTCATTTGGGACTGTTCATGTAAATACTTAGATAGTAGCAAATTACACGCCCTCTAGCGCCATGGCTTAATCCGAATGGGGTCAAACTATCCCAACATCCGGAATGCCCCAAGTGTCATTTGGGACTGTTCATGTAAATACTTAGATAGTAGCAAATTACACGCCCTCTAGCGCCATGTCTTAATCCGAATAGGGTCAAACTATGCAGAGATATCAGGTTTAATTCATTAGATGCCACTGGTGTATTATCGTTACATTTAATATATAATATCATTAAAGCATTATTATTAAAGAGGACTCTATCTGTGCTCTTCTCCTCTCTCGGCTTGAGCTCTACCATTGCTAAAAACTCATCCAAATATCCACGAAGCAGGCTGGAAGAAGCGGAAGACCTCACCTGAGTCAACACCTGTAAGGCAACACACCTGTGCAGATTAATCACTCCGCCACGACCCTCTCCCCCACCCAAAGCAGGGGCGCTAATATTTCAGTGACTTTGTGTCACGCTTTATTTCTTGAGTTCAGTTAAATTTGTGGCTATTATCACATCTCCAACAATTCCTTAGACATAAAGTGTTTACCTGGATCCCCATTCTCTGATGGCAAAAACATTTTACCTGTTTTTAGATTGACAGTTTTTGTTGTTGTTGTTGATGTCCTCCTCTTTGCCCTCACCGTCGCCCTTGACCCCGAACCACGCAATGAAGGCCTGCGTGCAATAGTTCTTTAGCAGTTATCTGGAGCTCAGCCCGCTGACAGAAATTGACGTGTTCGTCTGGGCCATTCTTAAACTTTGCACTAGGCTTATCAAATGGACAGACTTGTAGAGACTATCAATAAAAATTTACATCAACAGAGTTCTTAAATATCGCCTGAGTAGAAAATGCTTAGAAACTATGTGTAAAATGCTTCCAACATCATCTAATGAATGTACAGATATAGCTAGGAACAATATCAGTGAGGGTCAGATAAATACCATAGAGAATATCCAAAAGGAGGCTCTGCGGGTTTTCACTGGTCTGGCTAAAAGCCTTGTTTTTAACCTACTGTACGAGGGATCAAGTTTCATAAAGAAAAGCGCATAAGACACGACATACATGTACGTCGCCTGCTATTCATGTCAAATCACATCAATGATGCGTCAAGCAATGTATTTGAAAATAAACTAACACCATCAACTTCTCAGCATAACACGCACCAGATCAGAACAACAAACCACGAGCAAGATTCCAAGAGGAACAACCAGCTGAAGTAACTCATTCTTTTCCACATATTATGCGGGGAAGGAACCCTATTGAAATAGAGCAATCAAGAATTTACCAAGAATTTAAAATAACTCTAGCAGAATGTTTTTTTCGCCATTGCCACCAGCATGGTACAATTTTGGTCACTGAAGTGACCAATCTTCTGAAGAGTAAGAAATTTATATAGCTCGCTCAATAACAATATATTTAATATAATTCCTTCATTAAATCCGCCAAATGTATCAATTTGATCAGAGGACTGCATTTATATTAGTTAAACAAAAGATTCTAATTCATGTCCTTTTTCTCTGAATTTTTCGTCTATATCCAAATATACTCGCAGATTTTATCGTCACGATACATCAATATTGTGCTCGATGATACAAGCCGAGTATGAACGTGCCAGCTCGGCACAATGACTCATGCAGTCAGGTATATATTTCATATGATGCCAATCCCGCTTTTCGGTGTGAATTTAATTCAAAATGATAGGACGGACACGTGAACACGAGTCTATACGATAACCCGTAAATCTCGCACTAAAGTGTGATTTCAACTTACAAGAAGAAGATAACTGATACGCCCTCAGACCGACGCGGTCGCTATGAGTAGAATTTCAGCTCATGCTGGCGTCCTCTCCAGTCGTACGTGGGAAGATCTGTCATCAGCCTGCGGATGACCATCGCTTTCCTCTGGCCTCCACCCGGTTTGCTCTTACCACACCAGGCCGTCCTATAATATTGAATTATTGTTGAGCAAGGCGTAAAAAACTATGCAATCAAAATAAATAAATAAAAACATACGCGCAAACACGTGTACTTCGCATATCGATGCATGTGTGTACACTGTATGTGTGTATGTGGTCCCAGTCAAGCCAGCTTGACCGAGGCTAACCTCAAGTCCGGGACTCGTGATATTAATTAAAACCAACCCCCAGGTAATCCAGCATCACTCAATTTTCGTTCACAACATGAGTCAACTTGAAGTTGAGTGAACAAGTTGAATCGTACTGAGTAGTCAGGACAGGTTCTTCAACTTGGTTCAGCAACACTCAACACCATCAAACACTGTTGAATCGGAAATGTTCATGTGTATTTTTTGTCAAAAAGTTGAGTCAAGTTGAATAAAAGTAAGCAATCAGCGCGCGTGTAGAAACAACGTGACCGTCTTACATGGCGGCGCCAAAGGCAAAAGAGAAAAACTGGTCTCACAATGAGACAGCTTCGTTGATACAGGAGTATGAAAAATACCCTTGCCTGTACAAGACTATCGTAAATCCACGACACAGTTCTTCCGGTTTCTCGTCATTGTGTCTCGTGCATTGGAGAGAAAGAAGGAGAAACAAAAAACAAACAAACAAAACAAAATAAAAAAACCACACACACAGCCCAACAGGGCTCGTCAGGGTTAAACACACAACAGCAGTGTTGCACAGTGTTGACCTATCTGATTTGTAGAGTGGACGGGACATTCAGCTTTCTGTTGATTCTTGTTGAGTCAACAAAAGTTGAGTGATTTTGGATAGTCTGGGCTTAAGTCTCGGGCTTAAGCAACATTTAATAAGAGTTTCATTATACTGACTTTAATTCCATGCAGGTTGTGTGCGTGCGTGCGTGGGTGCGCGTGTGTGTGCGTGTGAGTGTGTGTGCGTGCCTGTGTGTCTGTGTGAAGAGGGGTGGGAGGTGGTGGTGGCTGATGGAGCACATATTTTCGGGTGGCACTGGTTTCAAGTAACATTTCGTGCCATAGCATGCCAGTAAATCGTGCAGCCAGGCGTTTCCTGTGTCTGCATCACGTTAGATGTAGGTTACACACGATGTGCACAGTGTCTGTGAACCAGCCTAATATTAGACACGTGAGACTTGGAGTGGGCCTGGGATGTGCACAGTGTCTGTGAACCAGCCTAATATTAGACACGTGAGGCTTGGAGTGGGCCTGGGATGTGCACAGAACATCCTTAGAACAATGGAATGAACACAATGAAGTAATCGTATTTAATTCCGTATAAGAAAATAGCGAGAGAAAAAGACCTTACCCTTTGTTTGTACACATTATGAGTCTAGGTTTGTCTCATGATTAACATACATTGTAGGTGCTGATGGAAACATATCACATAGACACATAGACATCGATGGATAGATATTACATAGATATAGAAGTATCCAGGAAGAACACAATATGAAGAGGGGAATCTGTGCTGAGAAGGGGTGGCTATTTTCAGATGTGATTGTATGTTAAGTGTGATGACAACACAGCATTTTGAGCGATTCTACACTAGTGACGTCTAATGAATTGCAATTAACATCGCTGCATATTTTTTTTAACCTAATTCTGTTTAAGCCATGGTGTTATTTATGCATTGCTACTATTTATGCATTTACAATCAACAGTTAGAATAAAACCCTGACTGAGGTAAACTGACAAGAGGCCGTATTTCACGATGATGACATTAGTGAGTCTCTACTAAATGTATATGGACGCAGATATACAATAAGACTATCTCTCTTGACCTTTAAAGTGGTCACATGGATCAACTGACTACAACAAAGCAGATCTAGATGACAGAAAAAAACAGGTTAGATTATGAAAATGTGCTTTTAGTGAATTTGTGTGATTTTGATGGATCGGCTTTCGTTAGGCCAGCCTAAAGGCACGTTAGTTAATTTGGAGAAACATTCAGGTGACCACGGATGCCAGTAAGAAAGTTTTAATATATGGTGGTTTGCTGGAGAGAACAATGCCCTAAAGTAGGAGAGAGACAAGATGTGTATTTTGTATCAACAACATGGAGGCAGCTCCCTTACCTGATAGCAGCGCCACTGAGTATAGTAAGAATTATTCCCCTTGAATAGTGGACGCCACATAATGCGCGTGTGAATAGCGGTAAATATTCCTATTTCACACTGTAACTCTCGCAACTGTCCACGTTGCTCAAATCAGATTTACTCCACCGAGGAAGGCGTCTGTCTGTGGATCCTTCTTGCAACCAAGGTCTTATCAACAGTGAGATCGAGGAAGCCATCTGTCTGTGTATGCCTTCCTGTAACCAAGATCTTATCAACAGTGAGATCAAGGGAGGCATCTCTCTGTGGATCATTCTTGTAACCAAGATCTTATCAACAGTGAGATCGAGGAATGCAACTGTGTGCTTTCTTGTAACCAAGATCTTATCAACAGTGAGATCGAGGAAGGCAACTGTGTGTGTATGCTTTCTTGTAAGCAAGATCTTATCAACAGTGAGATCGAGGAAGGCATCTGTGTGTGTATGCTTTCTTGTAAGCAAGATCTTATCAACAGTGAGATCGAGGAAGACATCTGTCAGTCGACCTCTTCTTGTAACCATGGTTATTTATTTGATTTATATATTTCATTGGTATTTTACGCCGTACTCAAGAATATTTCACTTATACGACGACGGCCAGCATTATGGTGGGAGGAAACCGGGCAGAGTCGGGTGAAAACCCACGACCATGCGCAGGTTGCTAACAGACCTTCCCACATAGGGCCGGAAATAAAGCCAGTCTAACCTGGACTTGAACTCACAACGACCGCATTGGTGGAAGGCTCCTGGGCCATTGCTCTACGCTAATGCGCTTACCAACTGAGCCACGGAGGCCACCTTGTAGCCATGGTCTTACCAACAGAGATCGACGAAGGCATCTGTTTGCGATCCCTTCTTGCAGCCAGGGTCTTACCAACAGTGAGATGGAGGAAGGCATTGGTTGCGATCCCTTCTTACAACCAAGGTCTTACCAACAGTGAGATGGAGGAAGGAATCTGTTTGTCGACATCTTCTCGTAACCAAGGTTTTACGAACACTGAGCACGATAATATACAAACTGCCTGCCCGAGGCCAGGATTGACCTCTTGTCTCACATCTGACCTCTGGTTGTAGCATATTCTCAATGAAAAGTAAAATTACATGAACATAAAACAGACAAAGTTCTTCTACAATGACAAGAATAATTTTATTACGACAAAAAGAGCAGAGAGTAGACGAAATGTGAACATGACATGATTTTGATTTGTGTGCTACAATTCTCACAACAACAACAACCGAACAACAAACGGGGCAATGAAGTTTCCTGCATCCAAATTGTGGACCACCCAAAGTTTAAAGTTATTCGTTTTTTCCCAAAATATTAATAAAATCTCTCATCACCCAAAATCCAAATTAACATAATTTCGATTTATTCCTTTTACATCCTTGACGTTCAATTCTTACATATATTATCTCAATTTCTGAACCTGTCTACCTCTCCAAAAGTGAATGCTGAATTTCCACCTGCAGGGTACGTGTTGCCTTCCGTTGAATCCTCTGTCTGCCACTAGGTGGAGCACACCTTCTTCCCAACACCTTACACACCTTAAGCACCTGATGTTTACTGACCAATTATACCCTGTCTACTCTCTATGGATGAGTACGAATAGACCTAAACATGCTAAGATCAGATACTGAAAAGAAAAACACATTAAACAATTCTCAGTGACACATTTATTTATTTGACTGGTGTTTTACGCCATAATCAAGAATATTTCACTTATACAACGGCAGACAGCATTATGGTGGGAGAAAACCGGGCTCGGAGGAAACCCACAAACTTCCGCAGGTTGCTGGCAGATCTTCCCGCTTACGTCTGGAGGAGTCAGTGACCCAAAAGTTATATATGGATATAAATTAAGTTTTGCTTATTTCTCCGGTTAGTGTTTTAAGCAGTACTCAATAACATTTTTCAGCAAATATGATGGCTGTCGGAATTATGGGTTGAAGAAGATTAAACATTAACTCAATTCATAAATTTCTTTTAAATACAATATTCCACTTATACTACGGTGGCCAGCATTAAGGTGGGAGGAAAGCGGGCAGAGCGGGGGGAGAACCCACGATCATCCACAGGTTGCTGGAAGACTTTCCCGCGCATGGCTGGAGAGAAAACTAGCATGAGCTAGACTTCATTAAACAGAGCGGATGTGGCAAGAAATACTCTGACATGTACATTCTGATTTAAGTCTTTCTTGTGATGAGGTGAGAGTGTGTAAAGAGAGCATATTTTTTTTTTCATAAAAAACAAAAGAGAAACAAAACATTCAGAGAATGCCAGCAGTTCACCTGCTATAGCAGTCAACTAAAGAATGGAATCAGCATAAAGATAAAAGTTGTAAAGTGTTGTGTTGGTAAAGGCGGCATTGTGGGGGGAGTTTGTGCACAAAACTGAGGCAGTGGTCTTTGATGTGCAAATTGTGAACTGCAAAGGGCAATCTGTGAACTGTGAATTCCAACGCTGTGAATGTCTTAGCAAATATTGAGCTATGGTATTAAAAAAACTTCACTGTGGGGATGTTTGAGAACCAACTCGCTGGAGTGGTCTTTGATATGCAAATCGCTTCGCATGATTGGCTATCCCTGTACTATGGGTGGCCACTGCAACCCTCTGATTGGTTGAGGAAATACTCAGCTGACAGCAGTCACTGTCTGCTTGGATGGCATCGCCCTATGTCCTAGGCTCCTAATACTAATACAGCACCACATCTGTATTAGTATTAGGAGCCTAGGAAGCTTTCTACAGATCCTGTGTATACCAGGTAAACTGGTATACACCGAGGTAAATATGATTGCCATGAAACAGGAGCTATAAAAAAAAGAAGCTTAACCTGACATCTGAGAATGTCCATTTATACACTATACCTTGAACTAGGGAGCAAAAAAAAAAAAGCCTAACCTTCAATCCATGTGTGATACAAAAGGTTAACAAGAAAAAAAAAACAACTTAACCTTCAATCAACAAATGAGAGCCCATTATACGTGTTCGGGAGATAAAAGAAAAAGCTTAGCCTTCAATCCATCTATGGGAGCCCATTATATAGGAGCTAAAAAAAAAAACAACAAAAGCTAAACCGGACACCCAATACGAAACTCCCCTCACCCATCTCACAATACCTCCCCTTACTTTGTACGGGCGAGCTGAGCTAAAAATGTAATTCATTTAACAAACTGCAGTAGACGACCTAAAATTTTGATCCAAAAAGTACATTTTTATATGTGTCAGAAAAATGACTTTTGGAGCCTACAGACACATTATCCCTGTAGATGTAGAGTAGCATTCTATCTTCCAAACAAACCTCAAAACACCTTTCTGAGATCAATAACACTCTCAGGATTAGGCAAAGTCTAAAACTTAATCAAAAGATCAATTTTAGGTCATTTAAGGCATTTTGTTTGATCAAGGCAACGTTACAAATACATCTGATTATAGTTAAGAGACTTCATACTCACCTTAAACTTAGGGTAATCATTCATCAATATCGTCACTATACCGACATATGGAACAAATCTGAAACAGACGGATGAAAGCATCTCACTTAAGTGACAGAACAAATCTGAAACAGACGGATGAAAGCATCTCACTTAAGTGAAAGAACAAATATGAAACAGACAGATGAAAGCATTTCACTTAAGTGGAAGAATAAATCTGAAACAGACGGATCAAAGCATCTCACTTAAGTGAAAGAATAAATCTGCAACAGACAGATGAAAGCATTTCACTTAAGTGAAAGAATAAATCTGAAACAGACAGATGCAAGCATCTCACTTAAGTGAAAGAATAAATCTGAAACAGACAGATGAAAGCATTTCACTTAAGTGAAAGAATAAATCTGAAACAGACGAATGAAAGCAGCTCACTTAAGTGCATGAATAAATCTGAAACAGTTTCCTGAAAATACACACTTACAACAAAACACCCACACAAAAAGAGTTAACTGTCACAATGCTAATTATCTATTTATTTAATTCCGCAGTCAAGCTTACAGCTTTAAGAAAGCAGAGGGACAGAATTTATTAATTTATTTGACTGGCGTTTTATGCTGTATTCAAGAATATTTCACATAAACGAAGGCGGCATTTTGGAGGTGTGGGGTGGGAGTATGGCGGGTAGGAAACCAAGCAGAGCCCGGGAGAAACCCACGACCACCCACAGATTGCTGACAGACCTTCCCATGTATGGAAGAGGAAGACAGCATGAGCTGAACTTGAACTCACAGCAACAGCACTGGTGAGAGACTCATGGGTCATTGCGCCACGCTGGTGTGCTATAAATCCGCTCGGCCACAGAGGCCCCAAGGCCACAATTAAACCACATATATTTGCCTGGAAGCTGACATACCTCTGGAATAAAAACCACACCAAAAGCAATGATTTCTATGTTTGAAATTGCAATTTCACTGTTCAATTTCATAGGTGTATCCTCAAATCAAACATCAGCCAAGTCAGTCATTATCTGATTTCCCTAGAAAAACTCAGACATGGTAGCAAGTCTACCTCAGAGCTAGCCTGTAGAAGACACATGAATGCAAAATTTCAGCTCAATACACAAAGTACTGAACTCATGAATTTTGTAATTTTGGGTAACCAATATGCACACAGAGTAGCAGCGCAGGAACACCCTCCTCATGTTACTGTGCTTTACATATATTCAAAACCTGAGCTGAATATGTGCATTGTTTCATACCACCCCTAATATTTACTTTGACATACCTTGCAGATGGGGGAAGAACATAAGCTACATGTATGCCTGTACTTTTGTACAATAAAAATAGTATTCAACTCATGCTACAATAGTATTTAACTCATGCTACAATAGTATTTAAAGCTTGCTACACAAGTATTTAAAGCTTGCTACACAAGTATTTAAAGCTTGCCACAATAGTATTTAAAAAATGCCACAATAGTATTTGAAGCTTGCTACAATAGTATTTAAAACTTCCTACTTGCTACAATATTATTAAAAAATTGCTACAATACTATTTAAATCTTGCTACAATATCATTTAAAGAATGCTACAATAGTAAGCTTGCTACAATAGTATTTGAACCTTGCTACAACACATATTAATGCAGGGAAAATAGATAAATAACACCAATAAACCTTTTATTTAAGACAACGTAAATACAGACTTGACAAATATACAGTTGTGTACAAACCAATGCATGCTACTTGCACCATACATGTACATCAACTCCAGCCAACCGGCTGCCTTTTACCCCTACTGTAGAAAATTAACCATTTTCCACTAGTGTGAAAGCTCTCCTACCCTATCTGATTTACCAGAATGATCCCTGGAATAAAATCATTAAAACTGCATGCAGTTCACAAAACCTACTTTAGAATGAATGAATGCTTATGGCTTCATGTCATTTTGACAAGAAACATTTTACTTCCCATTTTCCCCTCCCTTTTAAAATCTAACATTTAAATCAATCTAGTTCAGTTTGCATACACACATTATATTTTCGGACACTGTTTTTAATAGTCTTTCTGATAATGCTTGTTTCTGTTTTCCTCTCCTTCTGACTAAAAACCCACAAAAGCCCTCAAACATCATTCCGTTGTCCCAAGATGTTAGACATATGTAAAACCTACCCTCTTGCTCTGCCCACTACATCCTTTTTCTGCAGCCAGAGCTGACCAGGGGCGTATAACCCTCGGTCATCCACAGAGTTGTTATCTCCCTTTGTTAAAAATTTCACAGATCCGTCTTCCCTGCAGAAGAGAAGGGATGATACAGCATTGTATACATTGTACATTGTAAAATAAAGCCACTACATTTGACTGTTGATGGAATATAAAACTGCCTGTAAAATGACATAGATCCTAGACTTTATGAATTATGAACAAATCCTGGTTTTAAACAGTCCAAATTTTCTGACTAGAGCTTGCAGCAGATATGGTGACGAGGCTGACCGGTTGTCAGGAGTGATTATGAGTTTCAGTGTGTATGGATTTATTTAATTTATTTATTTATCTGATTGGTGCTTTACGCCGTAGTCAAGAATATTTTATTTATACAATGGCGGCCAGCATTATGGTGGGTAGAAACCGGGCAGAGCCCGGAGGGAAACCCACGACAACCTGCAGGTTGGTGACAGACCTTCCCACGTACAGCCGGAAAGGAAGGCAGCATGAGCTGGACTTGAACACACAGCAACCGCATTGGTGAGAGGCTCTGCGCTAGCCACGGAGGGCCCCTCAGTGTGTATGGAGGGGTGTGACTTGAGCAGCCCTGCCCATGCGTACATGTACACAATGGCCAGTATAGGTGAAAGCTTGAACAGAGAAGAGGCATTGAAGACGTTCTTCTTCAACAGATTGTTCAAAATGAACTTACCAGGCAAAAAATGCCCTCTGAGGACAAGGAGAGAATGACTATGCTTGGATGTAGGTGAAACAAGAAGATAAGGTGGTTAAATTATCATTACCAACGTTGTTTGGAAACTCCTGCATGAAACTGTTTTTAGATGGAGCGACTATTGACTACAACTGCGGCATGCCATCAAGCTTATCACAATATCTGCTGTAAGTATTTGTCAGTAAATTCGGACTAAGTTTAAAACCTTCTGTGAATTTTGAGTTGTGGGTGGGCACATACATGTTTCTGATTTCATTTTCATAAATTCTCAGCACAATCTGTACCGAGTATGGTTTATTTATTTATTTGATGGGTGTTTTACGCCATACTCAAGAATATTTCGCTTATGCGATGGCGGCCAGCATTATGGTGAGAGGAAACCGGGCAGAGCCCGGTTGAAACCCACGACCATCCGCAGGTTGTTGACAGACCTTCCCACGTACGGCCGGAGAGGAAGCCAGCATGAGTTGGACTTGAACTCGCAACAACCGCATTGGTGAGAGGCTCCTGGGTCATTACGCTGCGCTAGAGCACTAACCAACTGAACCACGGAGGCCCCTCCCAGTATGGAAAATTGCCTAAAATTGCTTTTTTTGAGAGATTTATAAATGTCTTGAAATATTACATGTACTTAAGAGCTGAAAGTCACATTTTTTTCAATGGGATACAAACCTACTTGATCTAGAAAGAGCATTAGAACAATAAAACTTTTACAATCAAGAACAACGTGCAACTTAGTAATGGCTGAAATTTAAGGTCATTTCCCATATAACCCAATTTCAGGCTTACTTTTCATAAGTTTTGAGCACTCTATGTACTATGGGTATATCCTAGTTTCAGACTTACTTTTCATAAGTTTTGAGCACTCTATGTACTATGGGTATATCCCAGTTTCAGACTTACTTTTCATAAGTTTTGAGCACTCTATGTACTATGGGTACAACGCAGTTTCAGGCTTACTTTTCATAAGTTTTGAGCACTCTATGTACTATGGGTATACCCTAGTTTCAGACTTACTTTTCATAAGTTTTGAGCACTCTATGTACTATGGGTATATCTTAGTTTCAGACTTACTTTTCATAAGTTTTGAGCACTCTATGTACTATGGGTACAACGCAGTTTCAGACTTACTTTTCATAAGTTTTGAGCACTCTATGTACTATGGGTATACCCTAGTTTCAGACTTACTTTTCATAAGTTTTGAGCACTCTATGTACTATGGGTATATCTTAGTTTCAGACTTACTTTTCATAAGTTTTGAGCACTCTATGTACTATGGGTACAACGCAGTTTCAGACTTACTTTTCATAAGTTTTGAGCACTCTATGTACTATGGGTACAACGCAGTTTCAGACTTACTTTTCATAAGTTTTGAGCACTCTATGTACTATGGGTATACCCTAGTTTCAGACTTACTTTTCATAAGTTTTGAGCACTCTATGTACTATGGGTATATCTTAGTTTCAGACTTACTTTTCATAAGTTTTGAGCACTCTATGTACTATGGGTACAACGCAGTTTCAGACTTACTTTTCATAAGTTTTGAGCACTCTATGTACTATGGGTATACCCTAGTTTCAGACTTACTTTTCATAAGTTTTGAGCACTCTATGTACTATGGGTATATCTTAGTTTCAGACTTACTTTTCATAAGTTTTGAGCACTCTATGTACTATGGGTACAACGCAGTTTCAGACTTACTTTTCATAAGTTTTGAGCACTCTATGTACTATGGGTATATCCCTGCTTCAGACTTACTTTTTATGAATTTTGAGCACTCTGTGTACTATGGGTATATCCCTGCTTGAGACTTTTCATGAATTTTGAGCACTCTGTGTACTATGGGTATATCCCTGCTTGAGACTTACTTTTCATGAATTTTGAGCACTCTATGTACTATGGGTATATCCCAGTTTCAGACTTACTCATGATGAATTTTGAGCACTCTATGTATTATGGGTATATCCCAGTTTCAGATTTACTTTTCATGAATTTTGAGCACTATGTACTATGGGTACATCCCTGCTTCGGACTTACTTTTCATGAATTTTGAGCACTCTGTGTACTATGGGTATATCCCTGCCCTCGACTTTGAATACGACAATCTCCCCAACTCTGATCGGCTCTTCTTTGTAGTTTGTGAGAAACAAAAGATCCCCTCTGTGAAATGCTGGCTCCATGCTGCCACTGCAACAAACAAAAAGTTTTTAATTGATTCACACTGTACTCATGAACATTTCACTTCTATGTTCAGTGGGGCAGCGGGGCAGGGGCCAATTATTAGGACACTGACCATTAAACCATTAGAGTAATGTGTCGGTTTACATGGCAAGGGTTCAATTCCAGCCCTGAACATGGGCTTTGTACATCCTTGCTTTCTCCAGTTCTGGGAGCCTTAATGATAATAAACTGTTTACAGCAGCCACAGGCTAGTTTGCTTAATCTAATATCTGTTTGTTTATTTTTGGGTACAGCGTTTCACTCAGCATTATAGTAGGAGAAAACCAAGCAGAGCTTGGGCGAATCCAACGTGCACGGTCTCCACGACTACCGCATGGTCCGGGCATCCTCACATAATACTACCACCATCCTATACATGATAAATTCTAAAACAATAATCAAATCCCTCAACTTTTTCATATCTGTAAGACCAACTTTCAGTGCAATTTATCCACATTCTAAATTTGATTTTGGAGACAAAGCCATATTAGTTGGATTGGCCAATTTGCTGGCTTCAAAAATAGCATAATTTTATCAGTCTACATAGCATAATGCCTTCAGAATATACTTGAATAAACACCTGCCAAACATGCGAAAAGGTTGCAGAATTACAGTACATAAGAATAGTCACGTCTAAACTAAACAACATAAAGCCTCGGTGAAACCGTCAAGATCCAGATTCGAGAATACGACAGCATTGCTGTAAGGACAACACTCTGGCATGAGAGTGACACCTTTGGTGAATTTTCCAGTGAGGATTCCTTTTACTAATTTTGTTCACAGAATAACCATAATAGAAATGCAGAGCAAAAAAAAATCTGATTTTGCCAATTACCTTAGTACAACAACGATGGGACTTTCGCTGCCTGTGACGACCATCAATCCCTTCCAGATCATTAATGCTGAAGACACGATCATACCAAAGTTTAACACTTGGTAATACAGCTGCAAAAGTGAAAGTGAAAAGTAAAAAAAAAAAAGTGAAAGTGAAAGTAGTGGGCCTAGTATAATGTAAAATAAAAATCATTTATGCAACTTTAATCTTCTCACATCATAAATAGTTATTTACTTACTGGACAGCTAACCTACGGCCAGCTGTTATTACCAGAGGTAAATTATTACGATCCGTCATCTGCCATTGCGAGCTAATCTGATAAGTTGCAGGTAAAACCGTACAATGTAAACAATGGCCATTGCTAAAGCCAAAATTTTAAGATTATGTGCACATTCACAAACATGTTTGCCTGAATGTTTATTTATTTATTTATTTGATTTACGCCGTAGTAAAGAACATTTCACATAACTGCTGTCACTCACTTGGAATGAAATATCTCCCACTTGCTAACCTGAAAATAAACTGGTCACCATTCTGTTACTCTAGCAATAAATTTCTGTTAACATTAAGATATGTATCAGTGGCAAAAGTGACCAGGAGCCCATGTATTGTTAGCTGGTCTAACTTGTGACCAAAACAAGGACCAAATTAAACAATAATGGACGAATATATACACTGGGACACCTACCACATAGGTCATAGTTCATTTGACTCTAAACATTTGTGGATGATTTTACCATAAATTCGCACTAAGCTTTGCCACATCTCTTTTCATGTTTAGCAGTGTGACACGTTTCTTGAAAAGTCGATGAAATCAAAGTACGACTCGCCAATGCTATTCTCCATGATGCGCATTTGCAAAAAATCCTAAGTGGTGGAGACTTTGTCTGGCTTGTGGACTGGATGAATGTGAGTGCAAAATCTTAGCTGCAGCAACGCATGGAGCAGCCGAGACATACCACAGGCTTTTGACTTTATCGCTAGGCTTAATGAAATGGGAGTTAGATGAGGGTCAAGGATTTTCTGATGTCCAAAAAGCCGTGACATAAGCAATCAATTACAATGGCAAACACCAGGTGGTTAGGATTTTCATCTGCCAGGTGGCTTACAACTGAACTAGCTTCAGATGCAGGAGGGCGTACACCAGGTGAGTTGAAATCCCTACCTCAGGTATAGTAACTTCCACCTGTCTAGGGAAACAGGATTTGCGGGGGGGGGGGGGGGGGGGGGGGTGCAGGTGAGTAGGTATCCATCCTACTTTCATATGGAATTTCAATTGCCAAGGTGACAGTATAATGTATGCCTGGGTTAAATTGAGACCAGACTTGTGGGGACGAACTTCCAACCTTAAACTGGATAGCATTAGTGATGATGGTTAGGTACTTTAGGTCAGTAGTTGCAGTAGCCCGAGATGACAACGCTCGTAGGGCCCTGTGTAGTCATGGATCAGTTCCCTTTACTCTGGTACGAAAAGTGTCTATTACTGATGTACCTCGCCCATCCAGCCACCCCTTTACAACGCTTAGGGTTTTAGGGCACCTGACAGTTAAAATTCCAAGATGTTGATTGTTCCAAAGGTAAATATCCATCCATTTTTATTGAAGTCCCCCTCTCTGCAGACTTTCTCATTTCTGAAATGGCCACGATCTACAAGGTGACCCAGCAACGGGATACGAAAATATCCTCCCCTTCGACTATGCTTGTTATTAAATCCTTTTGTTGTTATGCGATCATGAGTAGGCTGGTTTGAGTCCCGTTTACTTTACATGGAACAATTAGTGCGTTAGGGAACTAAACTAGAGCATGTGCTGTTGTTTTAACATGCCATACCTCCACAAATGAAGCCAGTAAGGGTCAGCCGTTTCATATCCAGCTGCCTGGTTGTGCATGCGAGGCGTGTAGATAGCGGCCATTTTGCAAATGAGGGTGACAAAGTCAGGGTAAAATGGATGGATATTTACCTTTGGGATGATCGACATCTCTGGATTTTAACGGTCTGGTGCCCTAAGACCCTAAGCAAATCAAAAGAGTGCCTGGATGGGCGAGGTGCATTGGTAATCGACTGTTTTCCGAAATTTTACAATTCATCCTACCGGGCTAAAGATGACTGATCCATGACTACGTCAGGCCCTGCAAGCGTTGTCATCAGGGCTATAGTTGCGGCAAGTCAATCTGAGATTGTTGGCACTGACCTCCTTCTCAGAAGCTCATTCAGATTCATCTAGTTAAATGAACTGATGTTACACCGTCTTCCACGTGATGTAAACAGCAACCTCAGCTTAACAAATCCCTTCAAAACGTTTACTTTTCAGCATATCTAACATAATTAACACGTGTTGTTGTTGTAACGCCGGCCAGCTGTCGCTGTAAATCGGACAGTTTCAAGCTGACAGAAAACGTTCAGTCCGCTGGAACAGCTGCACAAAAACGTGAAAAGTCACACAAACCTGTCTTTTATTCATCCGCTTCACATCGTTCAAAAAGTCGAAGTCCATCATGCCCATTTTGAAAGATCTTGGTAAAATTCTACCACATGAGCGAGTGATGATTCGAAATCTCGTTGAAATCTCGACGAAGGGGCGAGATCTTAACACAACAGGGAGATAACCCAGAAGAGCAAAACGGTTGGTTCTCGCTCCCAAAAGTCTCCCTTGTTAGTGACGGTAGCCTACTTATAGTTCACTATCAGCTCTACGAACTCGTGAAATCTGAACTTAAACAGAAACATGTTGCAAAAGAATATACAAAATGTTGGTTTCTGATATTTTTTTCATTTTTTTTTTAGAAAAAAACTTCTATCCTATTGATGTACATGTATTTCCATACATCATTAGTGCTAGTCCCGGACTGTGAATGTCATTCAGTAATTTAGCCATTATACGCCAATACAGTTGTATTTCGTACATGCAAGCAGTTTTCAAAGGAACAATTTAGTTATAATTATTAGAAGCAGTGAAAGATATTTTGGATACGGGCGTATTATATTTAATAAAATGCACCATATGTATTATGATGATGATGATGATGATGATGATGGTGGTGGTGGTGGTGGTGATGATGGTGGTGGTGGTGGTGGTGGTGGTGGTGGTGGTGGTGGTGGTGGTGATGATAATGATTGTTTTTATTACTATTATTATTATAATAATTATTATTACTACTACTACTGATAATTAGAATTCATATTTTATGATATAGGCCAATGGCCCTGAAGTATTTTATGATGGCATCGCCAGTGATGCTGTCAAACAAAGCATACATAGAGTTCACTGTGTAGAGTCTTCGTCGAACATCACCTGCACAAGGAAAGTAAACCAATTTATAGCCATACTGGTCATTGCCTTGTCCAAGTGCATGTAACGCACCTAGTCGGATTAGGTATGTGGATGTCTACTTGGACACTGTGTGGGCAAATTGAGATCGACTAAGGTTTATTAAACGTCGATAAGTACTTGCTGAGTTTGCTGTTACTGTCATGTTTTTTTTGTTTTTTTGTTTTGTTTTTTGTTTTTTTTGATTTGTGAATCACCTGACATTTACAACCCCTTGAGATTTTAGTTCGGAGTATATCTACTCCAGCCTATTGGTCGAATAGGACCAATCCAACCTCCCACCTCTACCTAAACAAGGGCCATGTGTGGTGTTGGGCTTGAAAATCTTACAGGTCTAACCTCCCTTCGTCCACTGGGAGCACGTTCTCTTCCAATAGGTTCGCAGTCCACAGCAAACAGGTACTCCATGATCAACAGGTAGGCTACTCCACCACTCGAGGAGATATCGGTCTATATATTCACAGGGGCCACATGGTGGAGCTTAAGGTTAGTTGCCTAGTACGACAAGGTTGCCCAGAGGCCTGATTTCACCTTAGTGACCCCACGAGGGTAATGCCACTTAAATTTAATGGGCAATTGTCGTAGCTATAGCCTAATCTCCTAATACCGGTACAGGATTCAGAATATCTATCCTACATTTCTCAACTATATTTTCAACGTATTCTGTTTGGAGCCAAAAGTGATAACATTTTCAGTCTACACACGATTTGAACACATCTACTGAGGTAATTTTGTAGGAAATTGATTGTTTGTTGAAATATGACATTCGCATATAAACTTGAAGGCGAGCTGTGCAAACCATTGTTGAGATATCACAGAGTATGAATGTGAACAAACATCATGAGGGATTTACCTCCCCTGCATAGAACACGATCAATTCTCACAACTAAGTCTTTTCTGTTTTAAATCTGCTCCATTTATCAACTTGTGAAGCACGGGGTATTTGTGTCGACAGGTAAGGTAATTTAGGGACAGGTAGGTGTATTTGGGGTGGAAATATTTGTCAGGCTAGGGAGTTGTCTTTACTTGATCGTTTTACCGACCGTCTGACACTGTTTAGTTGGTCGAGTCGTCCTTACATCTACACAGTACAAGTAGGGCGTACAGTATAGCGAGAAAAACCAGAGCAGCGACGACAATGTGATAGCTGGCAAATGGTCACATGTAACTGGTGAAATACGACCCCTCTGTCAATTTACCTCAGTCAGGGCTTTATTCTAACTGTTCAATAGTATAGTAGCAAAAATTACACGTCCCTAGCACCATGGTTTCAGCAGAATCAGGTATAAAAGGCCAGTGATATGAATTGCAGAATGACGACTGGGGCGTGTCAATGTATAGACTCTCATTTTGTGTGTGAACTTGTAACACTGTCGATAAACAGTCTGAATAGTTACGTCAAGGAAAAGGACTAGACTTGGTCCACGTTCATAATGTTTAAACTATGCCGATCTTGTCACTACATATAAATATACAGGACGATGGTATGCCTCTACGTTATTAAGATTCTGAAGCTTTGACCTTGAAAGGCCTTATGCAGAGTTATGTTGAAGGAGATTACTGGCGCTGACGTGTCGCCTGTGGTACACAAAGCTCGAAAATATTGCCCTGATCATGTATCGCTATTTATTGTTTACTTAACAACGTTCGACTGTCCGCTCCAAGTATAAACTGTGGTAGTCAAACATTGATGAATAGGGTATACACTCCCCCTTTTCCATGTACGTCAGCCCGTTTGTTATATGATAGCCTATATCAAATGCCCGTGACGTCAAAGCTAAAGAATGTCTGTATACGTAAATGGTGCTAAAAGTAATCGAGTCTTAAAATTATGTACGGATTTGCACAGAATATTTCAGCTTTACTATAATGTATACAGATAACGTCCCGGTAATGCTGTCTATTTTACAATTTTAAGACCCAGATGTATATGTAGGCCTATCCATGACTAAGCGGCTGCATGTATTATCAACTTCACACTCTTCACACAGACAGCTCTAGCTAATCTATAGAAGGGCCTACATGTATGTATACTGCCGTCATCATTGTCCAATATGTTACACCCTCCATTATCTGTGATCACTGCGCGAGGATACATATATAGGGCCTGCTAACACAGCTTATCCCGTCAGGATAGCCGAATACACACATGTATATCTCCATTGCTTATATATGACCTAGATACAACTGGCGCTGACAAACTTCTATAGTCCCCCTGAGGTAACATCTCTCCAATCATGATTTTGAGGTGTCTTTAAATTCTCCCCCCTTACAACACTGTAGACATACGTTTGTTTCCATGATCAAAACGATCAAGATCCAACATTGCTTCTGGGTTGGTTTCCCCCCTCCACCCTTTCTTTTATATCGCAAGAGTCGTTTTATGGTATGACAAAAGCAAAATTTGCCTACTTTCTAACTAGTTGATATATATTTATCTATATTTAAGAGACTACATGTATTAATAATTCTACACTCTTCACACAGACAGCTCTAGCTAAGCTATAAAAAGGCCTGCATGTATGTATACTGTCGTCCTGACACCCTCCATTAACCGTGTAAGTTTGCTTTTGGATTATCTAGGGTTGTCTTTGTGAAGATACAGCTGAAGATGACCTACTTATACAGTCTACCTGAGGTTGTATATCTCCAAATCACCATATTTCCAACTGAACAGAAGGGATGACCTACAAGGGAGGCGAGGCACACACACTGATATAGGTCTTACAATGCTTTTTGAAGGAACATTGCAATAGTGACAACAGGTATTATATGTTACCCTACATATATGGTTGGAAATGTTTTGGGAGAGAACTCACTCTGAAAAATGGGCACTACCTTTAATGGATTACTGAAGAATGTATGTCGCTTTTATAAGATACATAAGTTGGAAAATGGTAATAAATAACTGAAAGTTAACGATTATATATTGAACCTCCTCACCGTACAAACTTACTTCACATGAATCAGCTGTTTCTTGGAGAAAGGGATACTGTGTTAGCAGACGCTGTAATACTTTATCATCATTTGAAGGGTGGTTTTATGACAGAAAATAAAAAATGCAATTATATGGGTGAACTAAAACAAGTTAGCTTTTAAAAGAAATAAATCTTTTCCGGTTAAATTGATACTTCTTATCTGAAGACTTTTGGTGATTACCTCATAAAACTGGGTACAAAATTATGCTGACGGGTGGAAACCTGTTCTGGGGAAACTGAGTAACTGAACTTGTAAGGCCCTTAGGTTGTTACAGATATTACATGATCACTTCAACACAAATGGCCATGTGCCTTTTTTTGTTTGTTTCCATATTAATAAGCAGTAAAACAACAAACAATAGTATTCATCTTGTATTCCCTTTTGGGTTTTTGTACATGTATGTCAGATGTGTTTTGTCTTCACTATGGGTTTCTTGTAAGTACATCTACTACATTTTGAGCTCTTTGTGGGTTTCCTGAACGTCTAATTCATTTCACGTTCTCTCTGGTTTTGTGTCACAAGACATTTTCACCCAACAGCGAGCTTGTACAATTGTCAAACGAGAAAATTTTCGTTATCACCCTGAATGTGCCTAGGCTTTGTGCAAGTGCAGTTTAATTTTCAGCTCTATCGAAACAGTGGTTCTGAAGAGGAAGATTTATTTAGTTTATTTAGTTTTATTTAGTTTAGTTTAATCCAATATGGCTGCTAAGTCAGTCGACCAAATGTCACCGAATGTCAAAATGCAAAACTTCAGACACTTTCCTAAAACATTCTAAAGTTTTGGGAGTGTACCTGTTGTCGTTTTCTCATAAAATGTATCACATAACTGTCGGGAATAATAATAATTCGAACAGATATAATAGAGGTTGAAGCCTAGGGATTCAAGCCTGTATGTCTGCAGATGGTCGCGGGTTTCCCGGGCTTGACCCGGTTTGCGTCCACCATAAAGCGGGCCGGCGTCGTATAAATGAAATATTCTTGAGTACGGCGTAAAACACCAATCAAATAAATAAATAAATACATCAACCTTGTATGTCTTGAAGCGCTAATAACAATAGGTTTTGCAAACTTTTGGAAGCATAAAAATACAACACTGCAGTGATGTTAACTATTATATATTAGACGTTACTGGTCTAGAATTAGCTGTCATTCAAAAACTGAATTATAAGAGGATTTGTATCTGATTTCCTATGTTTACCTGGATCAGATATTTATTTAGGTTTTGGAAGAAGCTGAGGAGGAAATTCCGGAAAAGACACACGAACTATATCCTCTTGTTTGACGTTAGCTTCTAAATAAATTACTGCACACGAGTACCAAATCATCTATCTGCATATATTTACACATTGCAGTCGTAGGCAAGGCTTCTTGGATGTGCTGTAAGCTTTGTAGCACATGGACTGTATACTGTACACACCTGCTGTATACTAAAGATTGGTTAGCCGCAACGTATAATCTCTGTACGGGTGAGGTTCTAAAGGCACCAAGGCTGAGCCTCAAACCCTGATCATAGACAGGATCCCACATTTTTAGATACGATTTCCTGGCGGAACCGTAAATGATGGAACCAAGGTCAATTTAGGCCTCACAAAAGATCGATGTAAATTTAATAAAACTGACCGCTCAGTACATAAGTCAAGACTAGACTTTGCTATATACGACCTTAATTATATCCAGACCCTTACTTATACGTCGTTGTGGGAATTTGCCTTACGATTGTTGACCTCGAATGTCCATCTTGGTTGACGGCTGGCATACAAATGTCTGTTTTGAGGCATAGATTTTTTCATTTAGCTTTAAGCATTTTAACATGGAGGGAAATGAGGAATTTGCTATCATCTATGACTCCTGAAAATCTGTTTTCAGATCTCAGTTTTTACTAGTTTACCATAAAATCTTGAAGTCGAAATGAAGATCCGTTTACAATAAAAATGCATATCGGTGGTTTTAGATGTAGAAAATCTAAAATCATGTTCAACTGCCCATTTCTTGGTCTTATTGAGAGAAAACTGCAGGAGTCTTGCCGATGTTATTCATATTTTAGAACGGTAGCATATACGGATATCATCAACTGTACATATAAAGAACCTTCTGTACCACATGTTTAAGTTTTTCACAAGCTATTAAGTTTGAAGGCAAACAGTGTTGGTGACAGTATGCTACCCTGGAATACGGTAATTCTTGCCCATGAAAAAACCTAAACTGACGATAGCTGACCATAAGATAAAAGCTCTGATAAGTAATCATAAGCGATAAATCCCATATTTAAAACACCTTATTTCCATGCGGCGTCGTAGTTCGGTGACGTTTTCAAGGTCGAAAAATAGTGACACGTTTTGTTCATTATTTTTTTTATCATTACGAATAAAAGTTTCAATTCAACAAACTTTAGATCGACTTTAAGGAAAACCACATTTAATATTAGACAGTAAAGTGTTGGTTTCTAAATACCAAAGAAATCTATCATTTATTATTCGTTCCATACTCTTAACCGCGCTGATAAGAGCTATGGGACGTTAACTAGAGGGTTCATTATGATCCTTACCCGGTTTTAGAACCGGGATAATACACGCCTCCCTCCATGAGGGTGGAAACCTTACCACTAATCCAAATATCATGATTAAACAAGCCCAATAGAGTCTCCAGTGGCTCAGATGACAAATGGGTTAGAAACTTATAATAAATATTACTGACCACACATTCTCTACGTTGTTACGACCACAAATCTACATAATAAAGCCCACCCTGGGGGTAAAGAACAGGGAAAATGAAGTTTTAGACTTTGATCTTAATGTGGAGAATTGGTCAGCATTTTCAGTGCTGACAACTAAAGATTTAGGACGTCCTGCAGCAAAACAGTGTTATTGCTCTAGGTAAAGCTTTTGATAATTGCGCCGGAGATGTTTAATGAATTTATTTATTTATTTGATTGGTGTTTTACTCCGGACACAAAAATATTTCACTTATATGACGACAGCCAGCATTATGGTGGGAGGAAACTGCGCAGATCCCGGGGGAAACCACGACCATCCGCAGGTTGCAGTCAGACCCTCTCACGTATGAGCAGAAAGGAAGACAGCCTAGGCTGGATTTGGACTCACAGCCGACGCGTTGGTGAGATCCCCCTGGGCCAAGGCGTTGCGCTGACACACTAACCACCTCGGCCCCGAGATATTATAAAAACTTCAGTCCAGCGATGCCTTGACTGAGTATACAGTCAGATGCAGACGTAGATTTATTGACAAGTTAGTTAATTCTTTCACAGATATTGTTTTAGGTTTACCGTAACCAATCATCGGCAAGTCAGTGATATTTGAGTGTCAACACATGTTGATACTCTCCACTCTGGCGAATGAAGTTTTCAGGACACTGTTCGCGGAAGAGATACGGTGACGTGCTTTTTGAATTGTTTCTTTTGAGGTAATGAGCTGTTTCTCTTTTATAAAGAGAAGACAGTCCACAGAGGAGATCATATACGCTTCGTCGCAATTTTAACGTTTTATTGTCTTAATACAGGCAAAGCATATTAGGTTTGTACAGATCTACTTTGGCGGTGTAGAGATCGACTGAGGAAAAGAGGGGTTATCAAATGGCGATAAGTATCATCGTCTTTTTTATGTTGCGTATCGCTTGACATCTACACACCCTTGTGATTTTAGTTCGGAGCATATCTGCTCCAACCGGTTAGCCAAACTGGGCCAACCCGATCTTCAGTCTCTACAGAAGAGCCGAAGTGAAGTAAGACCGCAAGACCGTTCTCTTCAAGTAAGGGTTGCAATCCAGGGCAAACAGGTAGGCTTATTCCTCTATGGTCCCTCACACAAATATAGGAGATGTGAGTGTATATTTCACCGAGGCCTCACGGTAGAGCTCTAGGTTAGGCGCCCTTTACGACAAGCTTGCCAAGAAGACTGAGGTCGTATTCTTTTCAGCCCCGGAGACCCCACGAGGGTAACGCCGCTTGAATCCAGTGGGCAACTATTGTAGCTATTGCCTATTCTCATTATACTGGTTTGAGAAAATCCATCCGACATTTCTCAACTATACTTCCAATGTATTCTGTTTGAACCTAAACGGGATAACAAATATAAATGATTTGAACCCATTTTCTGAAGTAATTTTGTGGGAAACTGATAGTTCGTTGAAATGTGACATTCACGGATGGGCCTTAAGTTAATGGCGAGTTGTGGAAACCATTCTTGAGATGTCACAGAGTATAAATGTGTGCAAACATACTGAGGGATTTACCTCCCCTGTACAGATCAGGTGCATTTCTCAGAACTAAGTATTTTCTATTCCAATCTGCTCAGTTTCACCAAGTTGTGAAGCCAGGTGGGATTTGTGTGGACAGGTAAGCTCTGTGAGACGATTATATGTAGTCTGGATGGAAACGATCTGTCAGGTTAAGGAGTTGTCTTTACTTGATCGTGTCACCCACTGTCAGACACAGTTTAATTGGTCTGCTCGTCCTCAAATCGACACAACGTAGATATACGAATGGGACGCTTTCTTTTATAGACTTTAACATCGGCCATGCCAGCCTATGTGTGAGCCTAGAACCGTCGATATTTGCGTATAAAGGAAAACGACTTATTTTTGTTCAGGTTTATACTGTTTGACTGTGTCGATCTTCTAACAGGGCGATATTACGTTATTAATTTGAGGTCGTGAAGCTTTAACCTTGAAAAGCATTATGCAGTTGTGCTGAAGGTCGATTACTGGCGGTGACGTGCTGCCTATGGCACACATAGCGCGGATATCATGCCTGTATGGTTCGCTGTTCATTTACTTACAACGTGTAAATATTAAAAAAAAAAAACTGTGACAGTAAAAAAAGGTCATGTTATACGTGTATAATCGTTCACCTAATCCCCATACGCCAGTCCGTCTGCTGTGTGATAGCCTATATCAGTTGCTCAAAGGGGCTTCAGTTTCCGAGATTATTAGCACACGAGCACGGAGCAATGGCGAAGAAGCCTACCGCCCAGTTCCAGTCCATGCTAGCTTCCTCTCCAGCCGTATGTGGGAAAGTCTGGCTGCATCATGCGGATGGTCCCGGGCGTCCACCGGGCCCCGGTTTTTTCCCACTATAATGCTGGCGGCCGTCGTATAAGTGAAATATTCTTAAGCGTGGCGTAAAACGCTAACCAAATAAGTAAATAATATTGTTAAAGTAAACTGTTATGACCGTTGATCTGTGAGCCATCCGATCAGTTGCAGTTAAAGCCGTACTATGTAAATAACGGCCATTGCCATGCCCATAATTTTAAAGATTATGTGCATATTCTTGAGTTGTTGAAGGAACTGTGCCACAAAAATGTGTACAAGCATACTGAGGAATTTAACTCCCCTGTTCGGATGACCTATTTCTCGGAACCAAGTAGTTTCTGTTTCAATCTGCGCAGTTTTACCAAGTAGTGAAACACGAAGGGAATAGTGGCGACAGGTAAGTCTTGTAAGATGGGGTAGGCCTATTGTTATATCGGGATATTTCTATCAGGTGAGGGAGTTGTCTTTACTTGATCGTGTGACCAGCTCTCATACAGAATGTAAATGGTCTGCTCATCCTCACGAAGTCGACGTACGATTAATGGTGTGTGTCTCTGTATAGACTCTACTCTCGATCTGTGTGTGAAACTCTGACACTGTCTATAAACAGTTGGAATATTTTCTTCTCAAGAAAAACGACTAATTGAATCAGGGGCAAGTTCACACTGTCCAATTATGTCGATCTTTTCACAATATAAACAGGGCGATAGTACGTTATTAATGTATTTTTCTGAAGCTTTGAACTTGAGAAGCATTATGTAGGGTTTTGCTGAAGGTCGTTGCTTGCCACTGACGTGTTGTCTCGGGTTGGGCCTACATACATGTAGATAACCGGAGCAACCGACATGTATGGAACGCTGTGTGTTCACTTACAACGTTCGCCTTTCTGCTCCAAATATAAACATTGTAACAGTAAAAAAATTATGGTTAGGATGTACATGTTCTCATATCCCAAGCTGAACAGTAAGAAATACCATTTTCGACGTCTTTGGTATGACGCGACTCAGGTCTCAGGTCTCCCCACTTGGAGGCGAGCTCAAACCTAAGGTATGCACTGAACTGCAGACAGGGTTTTCAATTTAACAGAACTGAAAGGCTACATGGATTATTAACGTGCCACTCAGCAAACACTACAACCTCGCCCATTGATTACCAATAATGGGGTGTGTAACTTGACACACCTAAGCCGTATAGGACAGCCGTATACTCCATGTAGGTCGGCTTATATATTAGCTGGAGTTGTTTGAATGGACGCTGACCTACTTCCACAGTGTACATGGGTTACATATCTCCGGAGGGGGGTTGGGGGGCTCCGTGGCTCAGTCTGTCTGCGCGCTAGCGCAGCGTAATGACCCAGTTTCCTCTCACCAATGCGGTTGCTGTGAGTTCAAGTCCAGCTCATGCCGGCTTCCCCCCGGCCGGATGTGGGAAGGTCTGGAGGCAACCTGCGGATGGTGGTGGGTTTCCTCTCACTATATTGCTGCTCGCCGTCGTAAAAGTGAAATATTCTTGAGCACGGCGTAAAACACCAATCAAATAAATAAATAAATAAACATATCTCCAATCCAGGCTTTGAGTTGATACGGTGCTATGACAGGCTGTCCCTGTTATGGCGCTGTATCTAATCGGTCGTGTACTTCACACATTGGAACGAAGTCAACATTTTACGGTTTAATCGTTTTGATTGATAAGCTGGTGTATTGTAGTCTTTACTTCTGTGCTTTCTAAAAAAAAAACACTGGAAGCTGGAATACAAAATTTGACCTTGGTTTATAACTGTTTTAATATAAGTAAGAAATGCTTGTGTCACTATTAGTAATGTCGTGTTTATTATATCTGTTATATATTGTATAAACTTCTGCAGATAGAGATATTCCAGAGGTTTGGCCCAATTATCATACAGTATATAGGGTCAAGTTACCATCATAGACACTGTATTCAACAGGCTTGGCTAGACAATATACATTTAAATAGCGATAATCTCGTTTTTGCACACAGACTTGCTAATTATGGATTGGAGCTATATATCTATCGAATATCACTATAAAACACCTCTGCCCAAATTAGCCTGACCAGATTTTTGCCAAAAAGCGCAATAAAAGGAAGAATGGCCAAATTTCTAACTGAACAGAATGGATTCTTTCTCAGGAAAGCGAGGTTTACTCTCCTCGTGCATGTATAGACACTTTAATGCTTCTTAAACGAGAATTGGAGAATAGCGATAAAAAGTACTGTACTCAGTGTGTTGTGGGAACACGGGAACAGATGGAGGTTGTGTGCTGTCTTGAACGTTAATGATTTTGTAAATAGGAACATTCTTATAGGTGCCCATCTGAGCGATTTGCCGTTTTTGTTGCAGGAAAAAAAAACTAATAATGGCCGAAAGTATGCAAGAGCGGGATGATGTTCTCATCTGTTCGATATGCATGGAAACATTCCGGAAACCAGTAATGCTACCCTGTCAGCACAGTTTTTGTAGGGAATGCATTGATTCGTACGCTGACAAGTTCAAACATGTACAGACAGACGAGAACTCCGGCAGCACTGGGTATGAGGACGTTCATCAGCTGATAGCATGCCCTGTGTGTCGGGCACCGACCAGTCTGGGGAGAGAAGGTGTGGCTGGTCTACCTCCTAACTTTCATCTAGCAGAAATTGTGGAGAGGTTCTCATCTGGTGTAAAGGTTGAGGATGACATCCCATATTGTTCTCTGTGTGAGGAAGGTAATCACGTCAAAGCTGTCAAGTTTTGTACCAACTGTGGTGTGTTCTACTGTGAGGAATGTCTTGTTATTTGTCACCCAATGAGGGGTCCTCTGAAACGTCACGAACTGATTTCGCCCCTGGAGTACCTCTCTCAGGAAACCTCACAGGGCCAAGTCAGTAGGGACCACCAATCAACCCAGCAGCCGTCATGCCCCAGACACGGTCGGTCATTCGACTTGTACTGTGAACCGTGTCGAATGGTGATCTGTGTGGGGTGTGTGGTTGAGCATCAGGGACACGCTATGCGGGATATACCATCAGCAGCTGAGAATGACAAGGTAATGTGAAAAAGATATTCGTATATCAGACATCAACCGAAATGGAGTCAATACTCGTGTGGTCATTTCCCAAAACGACTATTAACACAAACCACGAAAAACTAAGAAATTGTGTAAGTTCAAAATTACTTTGGAATCATGCAAAGAAAAGTGATAAACAGTTTTCAATGATGTTAGAAAGAAACAAGGAATGTTCTGGTCGCATAACTTAAATCACTATCTAAATCGTGTACCATGCTAGTATATAAGTCGATAATCAAAATAAATATGGCATGATTTGGAACTGTTTACTGACCTAAAATTTATGATGTGTAGTGAAGAATGGGACATTTTGTCCTGTACCGTAGTGAGTCATTTGAAAGGCGGATTTTTTAATGTAGCGTTTTTTTTCCATTACAGCCAGCTGTTTTGAGCAGGACTAATGAACTGGAGAAAGTCTTAGGCGAAACTAAGGAATCACTGTCCGGAGTTCTGAGGCTGCACAGTAAGATACAGGTTGGTATTTTCCATGACACCCGTTCAGTCTCATGTTGTTGTGGCTCATTTTGACTATGTAGAATATTGCTATTAAAGCTGATTCTGTCACATATTATATATGTAGATTACAATTAAAGAGTTAAACCCGAATATTGACGACTTTTTATCAGAACTTAAACAGGGGAATACACGGACTGATGCGGTGATGTATTTGTGTGAAGGACGAGTCTATTTACTTGTTTCTGGCTTGTCTCATCAGACTATCGTATCATTATTATGACTTTCTTCTCAGTGACACACACGCGATATGCCCACCTCAGACAACTTCATTTGATATATCATCTCCGATCATGCGCTGTCATAATATAATCTATAATATATACACGTCACCATTTGATCTGATGGGGCGACAACGTTCGGGTTTGAACCAGTCCCAGGTGTCTGAGGTTGGAAGCATCTAAGGCTTCACCATGCTCGGAGCATCAGTTTTGATGGCACGACCCTTTTAGAGGTTGACCGACGTACCTTTGGGGTTTTGAGTGGAGACTTGCATGTACATCACTGGATTAAAGGGAAATCCCCTCCACCCCGGAGACACATTGTTATGTGGCGCGTATAGTTCACCCTTTTACACATACATATATAATTTCTTGAACACGCAGTTCTAAAGGTGTGGATGAGGTAATAAACGAATTTTCTGTTTGGCAGGAAAACCAGGAACTTCACACTCAGGAAGTGGAAAAGGCTTATTGTGCAGCCCTGGAAGCTTTACAAGCCTGGAGACAACACTCCTTAGATGGCATAAGAACCCGCTATTCACAGTGGAGTGTCGAGTGCAGCGCCATACTCAAACATTTACAGCTACAGGCTCAGGAAATGGAGAGGATGGTACAGGCTTCCAATGATTTATTAGCATCAATGGACGTGGAGTTTTTGCAGGTAAGTCAAGCATATAAGTCACAATCTCTAACAGTAGTTCAGCTGCCTCTACTACAGACGTTACCTAAGACCCAAACCACCCTTAGGAACTGTGATCACGTGTTCAAATCCACCTCATGCTGCCAGATCTGCTAAAGTTTTAGATCCTGAGTTCAACAGCTTTATTATGCTCAGTGGTACCCCTCGGTCCGATTAAAGCAATAAAGTAGCAACATGTAATGTCAAAAAGAACATATTGTATGCTGTTTTTTAAAAAAAGAAATAAAACAAGGTTTGTATGTAAACAGATTTGCAAATAAGGGGAAATTGTATTGTATGAAGCACAATGGAATTTATTAAGCGGAATTGAGAACTGATGTGGGCTATGTAATAGATCAGGGAATGGTCTAGATGTTGGAGGTAAAAGCCAAGGGTGCTTGTGTACTGTGTGTCTCTGGAGAGGTATCTGTTTCTTCTTTACGTGATTTTATATGTAGGCTCAATTCTGTTTGTTGACAGGGTTCCACGGACTTCACCAAAACGTATGTATAAATGTGTTATACCTCCCCATGTTTGTTATACATGCGCACGTGACTATTGTCAGCAGATGTGTTTCTGTAAGCTGTAGTTGTCCAAAACATGACTCAAGTGTGAGATATATCTAATGTTCAATCTTACGTTTGTCCAGACAAATTAGATCTAACCTACTAGGAATAGTACATCATGTCATTCTTATAACTGCGCGGACACAAGATCACTACACGACTGTGTCTCTTTGTTTTCTCTCCTCTTCTCGCAGAACTGATGACCAGCTGAATGGGATAAGAGCAGATCTGGAGAAACATGATGTCAGCAGACAGAAGCTTCTAGCTTCTGTCCATCATGACCAAGTTGTTCCTAGACAGGTGACTGTGAAAGAAACAGTGCTAGAATGTCAGGACTTAGAAGCAGCAGTCGGTGGACAAATATCTCCCCTACGTGTTACAAGTAAGTTCTTATGTATAAAAGGCATACAGTAGGGTGTGCTTAGACGACATAAAGGACTGAAGGGTTTACATTAGTGTGTGCATCGAAGACACAGACAAAAATGGAGAGGGCGAACGGCTGTGTACCTGCAAAACACACGATAGACTCTGTTAAGAAAACAAAACCGATATGTCCGTGGCGTGCCAAGAAAATGAACAGTATTCCAAGAGAGACGAAAGTGAGAAGAGTTTGCAAAAAGTACAGATAGTATAAACCATACACATTAATGTTTGGCAAGAGATAGGGCAGGTAAAATGATGCTAACTAATGCGAGGTATACAGTAGTGTGTGCCCGGAATATACAAATTATTGTCAGATATACAGTATGGTTTGCCCAGATGACAGAGGCTAATGTGAGATATACAGAAGCATGTGCACAGAAGACACAGGCTAATGTGAGTTATACAGTAGGGTGTGCACAGAAGACACAGGTTAATGTGAGTTATACAGTAGGGTGTGCACAGAAGACACAGGCTAATGTGAGGTATACAGCAGGATGTGCACAGAAGACACAGGCTAATGTGAGTTATACAGTAGTGTATGCACATAAGACACAGGCTAATGTGAGTTATACAGTAGGGTGTGCACAGAAGACACAGGCTAATGTGAGGTATACAGCAGGATGTGCACAGAAGACACAGGCTAATGTGAGTTATACAGTAGTGTATGCACAGAAGACACAGGCTAATGCGAGGTGTACACTAGGATATGCACAGAAGACACAGGCTAATGTGAGGTATACAGTAAGGTGTGCATATTAGACACAGGCTAATGTGAGTTATACAGTAGGATGTGCACAGAAGACACAGGCTAATGTGAGATATACAGTAGGGTGTGCACAGAAGACACAGGTTAATGTGAGTTATACAGTAGGGTGTGCACAGAAGACACAGGCTAATGTGAGGTATACAGCAGGATGTGCACAGAAGACACAGGCTAATGTGAGTTATACAGTAGTGTATGCACATAAGACACAGGCTAATGTGAGTTATACAGTAGGGTGTGCACATAAGACACAGGCTAATGTGAGTTATACAGTAGGATGTGCACAGAAGACAAAGGCTAATGTGAGTTATACAGTAGGATGTGCACAGAAGACACAGGCTAATATGTGAGGTAGGCTATACAGTAGGGTGGGCACAGACGACACAGGCTAATGTGAGGTATACAGTAGGGTGGCACAGACGACACAGACTAATGTGAGGTACACAGTAGGGTGGGCACAGAAGACACAGGCTAATGTGAGGTACACAGTAGGGTGGGCACAGACGACACAGACTAATGTGAGGTACACAGTAGGATGTGCACAGGAGATTCAGATTAATGTACAGTTGGCCCAGAAGTCACAAAAAGAGGAAGGTACATAGCAGAATTATATATCAGCAGCTGCAAAATTAGATCAGAACAGATGGTAGTGAAGCCATCGGTGTCTACCTTGTATATTTGCAAATCAGCGCGTGTAATGTTAGATCAGGAGTGGTGTTTGTGTATTCTGTGGTGTCTGGGTGATGTTTACTCCATGTGTACAAGAGCAGGTCTACACTCTTAGAGCAGGACAGATAACACGTTGCACTCAATTTTTTGTGCTTTACGCGGTACTCAAGAATAGTTCACTTAGACGACGGTGGCAAGCATTATGGTGGGAGGAAACTGGGCATAGCCCGGTGGAAACCCACGACCATCTGCAGGCTGCTGAAAGACCTTTATACGAAGGGCGGAAGAGGAGGCCAGCATGAGCTGGACTTGAACTCACAGCGACCGCATTGCATGGTAAGAGCCTTCTGTTTCATTACGCTGCGCTAGCGCGCTAACCAACTGAACCACGGAGGCCCCCTAATTATTACTGACACATGTATTCAAGTAAAAATTCGCCATTATTTCCTAGATTCAAATGTAGTCAAACACTTATTTCAAAGGGGAGAAAAAGAGAAAAAATACCCTCATATCTGTTTCATTATTAATGTTCAAGGATATAGATTCCATGTATAAGAGTATGAGGTTTACATGTCCTTCCTCCCTCAATATAAGTTTGTTGTTAATATTTAAATATTTAGGTATCTTTAAAAAAAAAATGGCAAATTGAAGAAAATTTAGCTGACTACTTCTGGTGGATTAAATAGTCTTTGGGGGTATTGTGACAATGAAAGTCACTTGGTAAGTTATGTGTGGCGAGTTACCTCCCTTATTACACAGACAGCTTCGATACTCCACGAATGAATCCACAACAGGCCTACTGCAGCTTGATAGTCAATTGAGTGTTCAAATGTGCCATAACTGACAACTAAAACCAATATCTGGATAGAGAAAGGTATTATTCTTGTTGTAAGTGATAAGTTTTAAACAAATTAGATTGCTAAAAGCCTGTATTTTAACCCAGTACTTAGTCTATGTCTATGTCGTACCAGTTATTTAGTCATGGATACAGTTCTTGTCTAAGCTCAACTCTTTTAAACTGGCTGAAAATGACAGAGATCTGTATATAAATTACATTCATGTCAAAAATATATGTCATTTTATTTCAAGAGATTGTGTTGAGCAAGTAAAACCACGGTATGTGTACAGGTATTTACACCTCAGTCTTACAGCGTGTGTTTATGGTTTGCTGTTGTTTATGCTGCTTCTGTTGTGTTTTTGCAGAGCCGACGCTGAGATTTACAGAGACAGACGGCAGTGAGCTGAGAATCACTGACAGCGGCTGTGTGGTAAAGGGTGAAGGCTTGTCCTATGTGTGGAGGAGAGCTGTGACAGACGGGTGTTACCAGACGGGCAGGTACTACTGGGAGATACACATCACCTGTTCAAATGGCTCTGACTGTTATATAGGAGTGACACAGGAGAGCTGTAATGTGAGTGAGGAGACAGACCCTGGCCTTAACACCTGGTACACTGGGATGGGCTACCGTGGTGATGAGGTCAAGTGTTATAGACACCGTGGTGGTGGTGAGATCAAACCTGGCTATCTACAGTACAGACGTTACACACGACCTCATCACCTGGGTGTGTACCTGGACTGTGATGACCACACACTGACAGTCCTGGACTGTGACAACAACCAGGTAATGTACACTGTCAGTGATGTTATCGTCACAGAGCCTCTCGTGCCATGGGTTGGGTTTGTCTGGTCTGGACCTGTGTCTGTGTCTGTGTCTGCTCGTCTGGTAACGGGTGACTCTGTGACTCTGCCTCAAGTTCTCTGTGATATGATAAGCACTCCCTGACCATCCGGTAATTATTTATTACATCTTTTCCATCATATTATCATGTGTTGAAGGAGACTGTTTTGTTAGTTTTTTAAAAAAAAAAACAAAACAGAAAGACCAGTTTGTGCATTGCTGTTTTAGTTAATGTCAGCAGTGTGGCTAATTCAGTATGTATAGCTTCTTCTGCAAAGTGGTCAGTGATCTGTCACAAGCTTACAGCTTGGTGTAGTTATACACAGTCTGTTTCACTTGTCCTGAACATCAGTGTCAGTTTTCTTCCAAACAAAATACATGTGGATAATGGCTGGGTAGTTATATTTTTTAGTGATGGCGACTTGTAAATCAGCATAATCAGGAATGTCACTGAGCAAAACAGTTCACACTTTATACATGACAATACATATTGTCAACATGATACATGTAGTAATTTTTGTTGTGTTGTGTAACTTTAATTCCTAAGAAATAAACTAAATGAGAGAAATATGCCTTACCCTTTTAGCTTAGACCGGAGCATTGATTTTCCTTTATGATTATGTATTAAATCTTTAACGTGAAAAATATATATATATACCCTAACTTTCGCATGGTACCTTGCCAAATCCTCTACATGCAGCTTGTACTTTTGTCTACAATATTCTCAGCTACCACTTTTTTCAGCTGTAGTGGTTGAAAGTGAAATCATAACATTTTCTTGTCTTGGTAACCTCCAGTGAGGTGGGTAATAACTGTGGCAGGGGGGGGGAAGTTTTCAATTCTATCCAAAACAATTAAACCTCTGATGTATTTTATTTTGACATGTTAGATGCAAATTAGAACAGCAGAAATTGATAGTGTATGAATAACTTATATGCCTCTGTGTCAGTTTTATCCAATCAGTCCTCCTTCTTCAGTTCGGAGACAAGTCTTGGACCCAATTTCCTGAATTGCGCATTTTTAACCTATAAAAAGGACAAGTTTTAAAATTTTTTGTTAGTAATATCTTTATATGAATTTGGCACTGTAACCAAAATCTTACATGTCCAATGACAAAAGTCAAAGTTCAGGGCTGTCTGTAGTAGCCCACCTGGGTTGATACTCTACACATAAGAGTTTGGGATAGGATGTTTTGTGGAGAATGGGGTTTATATTTCTTTCCTGTCAAAAAGAAAATTTGCAGAAATAAACATTTACCCTGTATTACATTAAAATGCAACAAGTGTTGTCCTTAGATTGTAAAATATTACAACCTCTACTCAGCTGCGCAGAAGTCATGTAGGAATTACTAAGCCTATCCCCACTTGTACCTGTAGAAATGAATTACAAAAACTAAACAATTTTTTATTATTATTGTTTCCCAGACAGCACATTTAATCAAATTTCATCAAACGTGAGAAGCAGATCAACTTTCAGACCTATTTGAAACACAGCATTAGCATATTTAATGTTGTAAAGTCACTTTGCACATAACAAAATTGAAACACATAATCGTGCATTGTACACTATGTGTCATACAAGTATGTAGGTGTTTCAGAATATGTGATAAAAATAACTTGCTACGTCTAAATATATACACATGGCTGTGACCTGATACAGTCCTGATCAAATAAATGCAATATTACACTCACCTGTGTAAATAAAATTTGGAAGTACAAGCCTGATAAGTGTAAGGGTGAAATTTTGCATAATTAACAGGGTGGGAATGGGGGGGGGGGGGGGGTAGATAGGGTTGGGGTTGTAATGGTTGGGGATAACCCATGGTAAATACCAAAAAGTAGTCCAGTTAAGACACGCACAACTTGACCTTATCACAATAAAGGTGATCAGGCAAAATTGGGATTTTTTATTATTTTTTTTTTTTGATTTTCCTTCACTATCTATGTAGTAAATTTGTCAAATTCAACCTCAAAAATATATATCCCCTATTAAACTTCCATGTGGTACCATGGCATACCTGCGCATGCAGTTTGCACTTTTCTCTACAACATATCAAAAATCAACCTGGCATTAACGCCATGTGTTTGAGCTGTGGTTGCTGGAGGTGAAGTCATGACATCTTCTTACCTTGATAACATTCATGGGGTGGGTAATAACACCGGGCAGAGGGTTTTTCGTTCTATCCAAAGCAGATTCTGATATAATTTAACAGGATGCAGTGCAGAAATTCAAAGTGTGTCTTTGTGGCAGTTTTATCCAGTTTTATCAGCGCTTGTTCACACTTCATTTCGGAGGCATATCTTGGACACAATTGCCCGAATGGCGCATGTATAACCCATAAGGTGTACTGGGAGTATACTTGAGGCACATCTTAGCTGTACCCTTGAGGTAGGACATATCTGATGGTGTGTCTGAGGTATACATGTACTTGGGGTTGTAGGCCAACATGTATGTGAGGTGTATTGAAGGTGAACCTGAGGTACTATGGTACTCAAAACCCTAAGCTAATGGCTGTATCAATTATAGATAAATTAAAGTTGTAAATTTGTAAGTGCATGCAGTATTTTGTTTACAGTTTGAGTAATTTTCAGCTGATTTTTGTATGTGCTCACACTTCACAAATTCAGCCCCAAGAAGTATCAGTCAGTGCACATTTGGGTTCCTTTCCCACAGCCTGGAAAAGGACATTCTGATGGGCAGTAATCTTTGAATAATCAAGGAAAAAGCTACATTTATCCATGCTCTTATCTTATATTTATTTTGTAAACCTTTTTTTTTTTGGACAAAAAATTGTAATTTTGTAGTCATCATTTTGTTTGAGGTAAAATGCCTGAATCTGATCTCTAGTTTGAAAACTTTAAAAAGTTTCTTCCCACCATAATGCTGGCAGCTGTCGTATAAGTATGTATGGCCTAAAACACCAGTTAAATAACTCAAATCTTGATATCATTGTTTCCTGTATGTTTAGCTTTTTTTTAATTTGTTTATTGAAACTTTGCCTTTACTAACAAATTGTCACTACATGTACCTGGCCATAGTTTGAGTAAATACATCAACAGTATTTTGCATTGGAGTATTATAAACATGTCACATGTTCACAATATCAAACATTTTATGATGTTTATCAGCTGTCAACACACAGTATAAACATGTGTTTATTAAAAAAATATAGAAATAAATGTCTTTTTTCGAATATATCCACCTCATAATTAAGTAAATATCTGATGTGTTTACCATAATAAACACATCTCTTAGTTGCTTAACATGTTTCTTTCATGAATGAAAACCAATACTTGTTTCAAAACTCTAACATAAATGTGTTTAAAAACTAAACTCTTTTTTTAGTATGTAAGCAATGTGAGGAAGGATGCTAAGTATTTATATTATCAATTATAAATATTTCCTTTAAAAGAATTTCCATGTAATTGCTGTGATGTAAGATAATACGCATTACTGCACATTGTATTCACTGTCCAGGTAGATCCATATCATGTAAGTAATACACCGTGTCTGGTGATTACATATGATGACATTGTGATGATTTCGCCCAGTTCAAATCATATGTTTTAGCTGTATTATATGCTTGTATTAATACATTTATATATGTTGATTACATATATGCTGTGTGTCAGTTGTTTAAGGATTTTGTTCAGAACATAGATTGTGTTTGACATGGATGTGCTTAATTTGGCGAACTGATTGGTGTAAAGTTGTTACACTGGTTTTCTTTGGTTTTTGTTTTCAAATTTGATGTAAATAAGCCTGTGCAGAATTTTTCAGTGATAAACCTGATCAATTGTGTTGTACATGTATTAACGTTGATTCTCTTTTATTGCATACATGTATGAATAGCTACAACATGAGCTATCTCCTTCTTGTGTTTAAGTAGCATCACCCAGAGCTGTAGATCTCCATATGCTTAAAGTAAATCGATATATATATATATATATATATATATATATATATATAATATACGCATTGACATTTTCGGCTTGTAAGACATTCACAGCCAGCTTGTAATGGCACGTATATGTGCTGTACAGAATGGGTAGATAGTTGCATTTTAAGTTAACCTCAAAAACCACCATTCATCTCCAACTTGATATGAAGCTCATGTATCCAAACGCTTGATATGTTACACTGTGTGACTTTGTCAGTGTGTTTTTGGTTCAAAGTCCCCATACATGTATGTTCAAACCCACAACAATGTGTCCATCTAAAAAACCCTAACTAAGGTAAATCGACAAGAGACCGTATTCCGCCGGTTACGTGTGACTATTTGGCAGCTATCACAGTGTTGTCGCTGTTCTGGTTTTACTCTCCATACCGTACGTCTTTAATTATATTGTACCTGATTTACCTTAAGAAGCGGCGTCATCACTAGTAGGCCCTGATGTAGCTATGGCAACCTATATAATAGATTATGAGGTCATCTATTAGCGCATTGCGCCATTTCATCTGCTTGCTGCTATTTTTATGTCGGTTGTATTTGTATTCGTCTACATGTATGGTTATGTGATACTTTGTAACTTTCTGTCCTTTGTGTTCCAACTTCAGAGATATACGCTAAATAAAAATGAATGGTTATGTAATATATAATTCTCGTTTAAATGGTTGGTTGATTTAGTCTCAGTGAAAGGTAATAAAACACACTTAAAATCATGAACCGTATGTAGTATTGTTACACAAGTTTTTTACGTATACCAATTTCATATTCAGCATATTCAAGTTACCTCATGGGTATGTTATCAGTAGTGCTGGGTTTCCTCTCTTTCTAATACCGAGCCCTGACATTAACTGATGCGTATCTTCTTAGGGGAGCTGGTTGTCATCTCGTTTTGTCACCCGGCCCACACATGAACTGATGTGTATCTTCTCTGGAGAGCTGGTTTTCCTCTCTCTATAATAGCTGGTCAACACATTACTTGATGTGTATTTTCTTAGGAGGGCTGGTTTTCCTCTCTAATACCGGGTTGACACATTAACTGATGTGTATCTTCTCGAGGGAGCTGGTAATCCTCTCTTTCTTTCACCGGGTCCACACATTAACTGATGTGTATCTTCTCTGGAGAGCTGGTTTTCCTCTCTCTGTAATACCTGGTCAACACAATAACTGGTGTGTATTTTCTCTGGAGAGCCGGTTTTCCTCTCTAATACCGGGTTCACACATTAACTCATGTCTGTCTTCTCAGGGGAGCTGGTTTTCCTCTCTTTCTATCACCGGGCCCACACATTAACTGATGTGTATTTTCTCTGGAGAGCTGGTTTCCCCCTCTCTCTATAATACCGGGTCCACACATTACCTAATGTGTATTTTCTCAGGGGAGATGGTTTCCCTCTCTCTGTAATATAGAGCCCAGAAATTACCTGATGTGTGACTTTTTTAAGGACGGCTGGTTTTCCTGTCTCTCTAATACCGGGTTCACACATTACCTGATGTATATCTTCTCAGGAGAGATGGTTTTCCCGTGTGATGGGTTTCTTCTCTGGATGACCCCTGATTCACACATTACATGGTACAAGTAGGCCTACCCATCTTCTCTGCTGTGGTGCGTTTCCTCTCTTACACCTTATTCAAATGTTAGGCTACCTGATTTGTGTAACCTCAGTTGTGGACAGTTTCGTTTCTTCTTATCTCTGGGGTCAAATATTACATGAGTTGTATCTTCTCGGGTGCACTTTGTTTCTTCTCCATCTTATTCCTGGTTTCCCTATCTGCTTTCTTCTGAATAAGTCATTTAAATTTTAATTTAATAATAAATTATTACAAATTGCAACTCCTAGTGTGGGTTTTTATAATAACTTATTTGTTTCAAGAAGACACTGGAGAACCTAAAGATGACCAAGCCTATCCTGTCAGATGTCATGACTGAGAGTAGTGACGATAACTTCCTTTAGGAATAGATAACTTCCTTTAGGAATAATTGTTACATATTCCGTTGTTACAATTTGCGTTTCAGACATTAACGCAATTTGTAAGAAAAAGCAATTTCTAAGAATTATTAAAATTTGAAACTTTTTTGTAATAAATTATTACAAATTGCAACTCTCAGGGTGTGTTTTTTTGATAACTTATTTCATTCAAGAAGACACTGGAAAATTCCATCTAATGATGAACAAAGCTAACCTGACAGATATCATAAATGGTATCAATGACGCTTAATTCATTTAAGAACGAGTTTGTTACAAAATGCGCAATCACGTTAGCGCGATTTGTACTATCAACATTTGTGCACATTTTACCAGTACCAATGCGATTATTTATAAAAAGGGTGTGTGATGTTTATGGAGTGGGGTGGGGGGTGGTGGTGGTGTGTGTGTGGGGGGGGGGGGGGGGGGTGGGGTGGGGGGGGGCCAGGTGATTATTGAAAAGGTTTTTGGTGTCTTTGTAAGACTATGATTTTTGCTACGAGGGGGTATGATGTTAACTGTGAGGGTTTATAGTGTCAACAACGGGGCGTTTTCTATTATTACAAAAAGACCACACTAAATGAATGAGGGAGTGATTATGACTTAACGGCACTTCTGCAATATTTCAGAAATACCATGGCGATGGCATGTTTACACTCGGAGGCAATAAATGGTTTTCAAGATTATGGGAAGATTCAAAATAGAAACAAAAAGAACCAAACCTCGTTAAAACTAGGAAACCACAAGATGCTTTAGAATAAAAAATATATTTTGCGATATAGGTCAATGGCCTTCAAATTTTTAATGCTAGCATCACCCGCAATTCTGTCAAATAAATTGAATATAGTGTTGACTGTGCAGAACTTTTCCCGAACATGAGCTAAGTCTACACAGTCAACTAAGATATGTTTCATGCCGTATTGAGCATCACATCAAGACACTCGGGAGCACTGCTCCTATCAAGACTATAACTGTGTGTCAAACGAGAAGGTCCAATACGGCATCTGGTTGAAACTACTTGATCTCTACGAAACTTACCATGTGTATAAGAATTATAGCCAATGACAGGGCGAATAGCGTGCAATTTATTATATTACCTCCTTTAATTAATTTAATCACTTTTCCTTGATTTTTCTGAGAAAGTACTAGTGAGCTTCGTGGTAGCGACCATTTTCCTCTTACCCTAAAACATATCACTTCTACTTCTTTAGAACACGTAGATAGGAGGACGTTCGATAAAGCAGATTGGATCACATTTTGACATGATCTGCGAGGCTAATATCACTCCAGAGATTCTCAGTGCAGCAGATGACCCTACCATAAAATGTAATGAGCTTGTTTTACGAGCTGCCGATAGAAGTATATCTAAGACCTCGACAAATCCAAGTCCAAAAGTAAACCCTCGTACCACAATGAATGTCGTGAAGTCCTCCAGGGCCGGAAAAAGGCTGAACGCAGATTTAATCATTATTCTACTGATGATAATTTAAACCAGGTTTGTAGTTTTAGAGCTAAAGCTCGTCGATTCCTCAAGTCCAAATGACGATCTTTTTGCCGGAACTTTCTTTCGGACACTACGTCAAAAACACCCATGCGTAAGGTCTGGAACAAGGTTCAGAAACTTAAGGGCAAACATAATAAAGCAAAACTCTAGCTTATAAAAGATGAAGATAATATATTTACCTTTCCATCTGATATAGCAAATAAATTAGCAGAGACAATTTCCAACAAATCTTTTTCTGAGAATTATACTGCAGAATTCCAGCATATTAAAAACCAGAAGGAGAAAATTTCTGCTAAAAATTTAGAAATTATAATCGTCCTTTTACTATCGCTGAATTTAAAATTGAATTACTGGCACACGATACTGCGCGTGGCCCTGCTAACGTATATTATAAGTTTCTGAACCATTTACCGCCTGATCCACTGGAGACTCTCTTGGACTGTCTTATGATATTTGGATAACTAATAATTTTCAACCCCCATCGAGGGAGGCGTGTATCATCCTGGTTCCCAAACCGGGTAAGGATCATACTGATCCGTCTAATTACCGTCCCATACCTCTTACCAGCTGTGTCTGTAAGACTATGGAACGGATGATTAATGATAGGCTTGTTTGGTTTCTTGAAACCAACAATTTAATATCTAATATACAGTGTGGTTTTCGGCAAGGTAGATCTACTATGGATCACCTTGTTCGATTCGAAACCTTTTTTCGTGGTTTTATCAATAACGAACATGTGGTGTCGATATTTTCCGACCTTGAACAAGGCCTACGACACCACATGGAAATATGGTATTTTAAAAGACCTTGCTGATATGGGTCTTAAATGTCGATAACCGATGTTCATATCAGAATTTTTATCTGATCGTCAGTTTCAGGTTCAGGTGAGTCTACTCTTTCCGACTCGAATAAGCAGGAAATGGTGTACCCTAGGGCAGTATTTTATCACCAACTCTGTTTAGCATAAAAATAACTAGCTTAGGAAAAACCTTAATATCGGGCACAGAGGGTTGTTTATATGTTGATGACATCCTTATATGCTACCGAGCTAAAAATATGAATAATATTGAACGTCAGTTCTGGCTTTGTCTAAATAAAATCGAGAAATGGCCAATTGAAGACTGTTTTAGATTAAAATCGTTGGTATGCATTTTTTTAACAAACGGAAATTTCATCTTGAACCCGATTTAAATTTTGTGGTAAACAGATTAAAATTGTTGGTGAAAGTAAATTTTGGAGTATAATATTGGATAATAAATTATCTTGTAGACCACATATAAATATACTTAACCCGCGGATGGCCGTGGGTTTCCCCAGAGTTTTGCCCGGTTTTCACCCACTACATTGCTGCTCGCCGTCGTATAAGTGAAATATTCTAGGGTATGGCGTAAAACACCAATTAAATAAATAAATAAATATAAAAATACTTAAAGCTAAATGTACAAAGGCTCTCAATATAATCAAGGTCGTGTCTAGCACCGAGTGGAGTGCTGAAGATCTATTTTATTAAATTTTTATCGTTCTATGGTGAGGTCTAAATTAGATTGTGGTGAGGTCTAAAAAAGTTCTGCTAGGAAGTCGTATATAAAAATGTTGGATCTGATTTTAAACTTGTCCAAACATTTTTCTTTCATGTTGGATGTTTTCACTACTATATCTAAGAGTTGCACCTCCTCGTGTTTTTAGGTAGCTCTCCCCGCGATATGGCTAAGATATTGCCGATGTGGCGCTAAGCCATAATCATTCATGCATTCATTCTTTCATTCTGTATTAATTTGCCAAATTAACACGGACAATCTCTCATTTTGGGAATTATTTCCTACCCGAAGAAGGAAAATATCTTCAATAACATTTCATGGGGTTGTCACAGTTGTGTTGCCAACCATGTCCACGTAGGCCTACATATCCGTCTCGTGTCAAACCTAGACGGGATTCCCCCACAGCGAAAACGATACGAGCACATGTGCTGTCTTAGCACAGTATTGCTTCTGACAGGAGAATTCCCAAGCGATTGCGCTGTCCTAGATGCCTTTAATTTTAAATGTAGCGTCACTGCCTAGAAAATATCTTTAGTTGCAAGTTGTGGAATGCAGGTAGTCAATAATGGACATTATATTGTTGGAACAGGGGAGGTAACAAGGGTCTAGGTACTGGACTAAATTTTGATACCTAGATGAATGTGACACATATGGTTTACAAGTAAATTAAGTCAGTCAATTTTCCAAAGTATTCTAAAACCACTGAGTACATCCCTCTTAGTTCTCCAACTCGTGCTGCAAACTTAGTCTCCCCTGGTATGAAAAAAACTTTCTCATGTAAAGTGTCGTAAGTGTTGTATTAGTAACAAGTAGTCGCAAAGAAGGGCTGTGGTCGCAAATCGCCACGTGCCGATAAAACATATGCTTTATGGTAGCGGTAATATTCGCCGTTCTGGCCAATCGATTCCCTGAAAACGAGGCACGGACCGTTCTGCTGCTTGAGGCGGAAAATGACGACGGAGAGTTCCCGGATGTGCAAATTCCGGCGCAGTGCGGGACATTGATCAGAAGCTTTCTAGCCTGATCCAATAGTTCCGTGCCCCTGAAGCATTCGTTCTCAGGCAGCAAAAATCGGGTCTGTCTGAATATATTTATTTCACTTTTATGACGGCGGCAAGCATTATGGAGGAAACCGGGCAGAGCCGGGGGAAACCCACAGACCTTCCCTCCTACGGCCGGAGAGGAAGCCAGCATGAGCTGAACTTAAACTCATCGCGGCCGCATTGGCGAGAGGCTACTCGGTCATTACGCTACTCTAGCGCGCTAACCAACTGATCCACGGCCCCATATCTGAATATAATCCTGGGACTTGATTTAATCAGACTTCCGCTATATCTGTGCACATGGGTTAATACGAGTTAAAACTAACACAGTCATCTGGTCATACTGTATTCTATTACACCTTCCCGTTCCTATACAACAGTGTTCCGTGAAAAATCACAGTAGTTTTGCCTGCAATCGACATTTTGGACACAGCTTTCATCGGCATTTCTAATTCTCATGTGGTGTGTCTTAAAGGGCTAGATATCATACTTGCCGTCATGTAGGTGGATGGTAGTTAAATGTGGTGTTGAACAACAGTCAAATTGAAATCCAACAATTCATATGAATTCTTAAACTTCCTTCATTCAACAATATGGTAGCTGACATAGGGTCACACATAGACGGTCAAATAAGGCCTTTGGTCGCCTTATTTATTATGTACCTTATGTACTTGTTACAGTTGTTTAAACTCAGGAAGGTGAAATAGACCTATGACCAATTTACCTCAGTTACTTGCAGCACTTACTTAACCCAGAAAGGTAAAACAACGCCTTTGGCCACTTTACCACGGTGACTTCTAACTCAACATGATGAACCGTTCTAAAAAAAAAACAAAAAAAAAAACAAGTTCGAAGTATTTTGCCGATGTGGCGTTAAGCCGTAATTATTCATTTAACCGGCGAACGAGCTGCGCAGAAGGTTCAAATGACAGTTGAGCGCTACCGTTTCTTCTGACGCTGCTGTGAGTGTGTACTTCATATATTTTTTATGATCACACGTCACCGATAATTGTGACGTATTAGGGGACAGAGCAAATGAGTTCTCAGCTTTAGGCCGTCTTGATACGGACATAAAGGAGCTACCCATTAAATATGATGAACTGGTTTTAAAATAAGTACTGGGAACTTGTGGGGCGGTGTAAGGGATTGAAAAGCGGTGAGCAACTCCACAGTTGTCACTCGGTACCGACGGTGAATTAAGACGAGATCTTTCTACATTATAACAAACATTAGATCCATGGTGTCCTTGTCAACCAGTCATGACGTCATCCCCTATACAGTGTAGAGTTTGAATCTCCTGCTAACCGATGACTTGAACAAATATGACTATTTTTAATCAAGACACAAAACTGATAATGTGTTCTTATCTACTGACACTCTGCCAGCAGCCAAAGATATGGCTGCTTTTGCCCTGCACCGGTTTTTGTTTACAACCTCGGTCCAAGGAGCCTGCTGGAATTTGCTTTCCATCGCGTCTTACAGTTACGATATCACAATAACCAGATGGTCACACCAAATATTTATTACGTCATTCTCTCTCAGGAGATTGCGATAGTTTCGGGGTTGGTTTACTGGGGGCGCTGTAATATACACTACTCAGATAACATCGCCTGCTTGTGAAATATATCTTAGTTTTGGTTTGTGTTTCAGGATAAAAGGGATCGGTCGTCTGCGTGTCCCGTCGCTTCTGTGATACCGGAAATAACGTCCAGAAACACCAACGCTGCGACCGTCATGATCGCTGAGAAGGCAGAGGACATGATTAAAGGCATCATTCAGATAAAACTATAATATTAATTGTTGAATATGTTAAATATGTTTGAAGCTCATAGACCTTATTATACGTACCATTGTATTTGGCTCAATGCGATGTGAGTTTTACAGGCGCATGCGCTGAGTCACCAACCGTTGAACATCATCACCCAAAACCTTGCTTGTGTCGTCCTGTTTAGATCGTGCTATAGCACACACGCTTGACATGATCGTTATATACGGCCAGTCCCCCATCACCGCCAACGCTGCCAAAGTATCATAGGTGTTCGGATTGGCTTTTCTCATTGGCTGTTAATAAAACTGCTTTTAAATCAAAATCTTATTTGTCCATAATGTATAACATTTCTGAGTTTATGCTCATGGACATCACTACACACTCCCTGTAGGGGTCGTTTATCCTGGTGCAACATTCGAGGGTTCCTGATCCCCCTTGGCCCCGGCAGTTCTGGCTTAAGTAAGCTCGCGAGATGATGAAACATTCAAGGATGACGAAACCTCTTAGCATCTGTGATGGGAATCTACATTAGCAGAACTCCTGCATGTTAACAAGCCAGGCGTATTTCACACAACCGGGGACTCTTTTTATGTGATTTCTGGGAAATAAATTTAAAATATGAAAGCAGCAGAAGAAAGAGTTGAGTCCTTTTTTTTTGTTGTTTTATAAATATTCATAAAGTTTGCTGATTGTATCCATGCGTGGAAACATAGAAACAAGGTCGTATACCAGCCATAGCCAATATGGATGTTCCAAGTCAATAATGACAAATCCAGTTCACATAACGATGCTTAACACAAACAAAGAACTAAGAAAGTAAGTGATGTATAAAATTAGAGAAGAATCATACAAAAGAAGCAGTCAACAGTTTTCAGTGATGAAAAGGCACAAGGTATGCTCCAGGAAGTTTACACGTTATAGACAGACTTGTCTGAGACATATTTTGTGTAATGCGTGATGAACAAAATAATTTGCTCTGCTGAGTAAAGCTTTTCTACAATTATCCGGTACAACACCTGGCGAGTGTCCAGGAACCGACTTGGCTCTGGAAGCTCTAATCCTACAAATATCCCGGGCGCGTTTTCTGCCATATATTTCTTGGAAATTTTTTTTTTGCATATTTATCTTTTCGTTCAACCATAAAGCGTGATAATTTCGGCTTAGAGCCTTTTGTTTATGAGCTATGCCCACTCTCATCTCATGGTCAGTTGACTTACTGTATGTAATGAACGTTTATGAAATCCTGTGCCTCGAATCGAGGAGACATGCAGCTGGTAAGGCGGCCCACGGTGGAAGGACGTTCACACTCTAAACACTATAGTCTTACATTTAACATTGTAAATGTCCCAGCACATAAGAGTGTGTCTGACCACTTTATGAAGTGTTCATGTGTTACCGCTGGTGGGAGTGTTCACATCACAACTCCAATAACAAAGTTGGCTAATCAATACCTTGAACCAACTGTTGGAACAGAGTTTTACAGAAGTTAGCAGTTTTAAAGGAGGGGGAATGTTAATACCTATAAAACGTGTTAAAACATTAACACGTAATAAAACTGGTCAGATACAAGTAACTCTTGTACAGTCAAACCTCCTGATCTTTGCAGTGTTAAATATAGCACATACCTTTTAAGAGAGCATTTGGCATTTTCCTGAAACTTTATGGGCAAGACAGAGACCGTGTGAGGGTCTGCATGCGCTATTTGATTGGCGGTACTTTGATTTTTATCCACAGTCCATACCTGCCAGTTCTGATTTACCTGGTGTATGAAATGATGTTTTGCAATCATTTCTCTCTCCCCCATACTCAACAGTTTGCCATTCCGACCCAGCTTGTCAAACCCTATTCAAAAACAAACCGTAAGAGCAGTTTAGGGGACAATTCACACAGGATCTGGTGGCCTCAGCTGGTCTGAAGGGCCACTAGGTTTACTACTATGCTGATTAGATCCTTTTTGTGGAATTTTTGATGTGGATAATGTCGTACCACATTGGCAAATTAGGTTTTCAGAAGAGTACCTGAGGAACAGATGGGGCTACGTGCTACCTTCAAAGTAACATTGTTTTGAGTTTATAGGCAAATGACATGAATCACTTATATAAATAGAGAGCAGACTGCAGAAGAGGCAACAGTTGAAACATTTGTTTGCTTTAGTACTGTCAAACCCTCATGTCCCTTTCCTGCACATGGGAACATCGTGGCTGGAATAAGTTGAACACAAGAGCCGCTTAATGGTTTTTGATATGGTAAGGAAAACAATCAAAATGAACCAAAATGGTAGCACATGTTTGGACCAGATAAAATGTACTTGAACACTGTGCTGGCAAACTGAGATCAAGTAAGAAACACAAGGTTTATTAAATGTTAATATGTACTTACTGTGTTTGCTGTTACTGTCAGTTTTTTGCTTTGTGAATCAATTGACATTTACAACCCCTTGAGATTTCAGTTCGGGGCATATTTGCTCCAGCCGGTTGGTCGAACTGGGCCAATCCGACCTCCTGTCTCTATCTCTGTAAGAGCCATGTTCAATGTTGGTATTAAAAATCTTGTAAATCCAGCCTGCCCTCAGACACTGGGATCCCGCTCTGCTCCATTAAGGGTCGCAACCCAGGGAGCAGGTACTCCACGATATGGGTCTATTACAATTACAGGGTCCATACGGGAGAGCCTTAGGTTAGTTGCCTTTTTGACGACAATGTTACCCAGAGGCCGAATTTCACCTCGGAGACTCCATGGGAGTAATGCCGCTTGAATTCAGTGGGCAACTGTTGTAGATGTGATCTCATTATAATGGTTTCAGAAAATCCACCCAACGGTTCTCAGTTATATTTTCTGTTTGTGATAACGCTTACATATGATATGAACCTGTCTCTTGAGGTCATTTTGTAGGAAACTGATTTGTTTGAAATTTTGGATGTAAAGTTAAAGGCGAGCTGTGCAAACCATTGTTGGGATGTCACATAGTACAAATGTGTACAAAAACCATGTGGGAGTTACCTCCCCTGCATGGATAACGTACAGTTCTGAGAACTAAGTATCTACCATATCAATCTGTTCGTTTGTATTGAATTGTAAAGCACGGTGGTATTTGTGTCGACAGGTAAGTCTTATAAAACGGGGTATACATATATTTGGGGTGGAAATATTTATTCAGCTAGGTAGTTGTCTTTACTTGATCGTTTTACCGACTATCAGACACTGCTTAGTTGGTCGTATCGTCCTCACACTGCCACAATATAGTCAAGACGTACGCCATAGAATGAAAAACCAGAGCAGCAACGACAGTGTTTTAGCTGACAAATGGTCACAGGTAACCTGTGAAATACGACCCCATGTCCATTTATCTCAGTCAAGGTTTGCTTCTAACTGTTTATGTAAATACGTATATAGTAACCAATTACACGCCCCTAACACCATGTCTTAAGCAGCAATAGGTAATATAAAGCAGTGATGTTAGTTACAGTCTGACAACTGGTGCGTGTCCTCGTACAGACTCTACCATCAGCCTGTGTATGAACCTGTATCACCGTCGATAGACAGTCTGGATATTTCCTTCTGACGGAAAACGACTGGATTGGGTTCAGGCTCATACTGTTTAATTATGTCGATCTTGTCACCACATGTATACAGGTTGATGGGAGGCCTCTACGTTATTGTTTATGAAGCTTTGACCTTGAAAGGCCTTATGCAGAGTTATGTTAAAGGTCAGTAACGGGCGGTGACGTGTCGCCTGTGGTACACAAAGCCCGAACATATTAGCTTGATCACGTATTGTGGTTTATTGCTGTCTTAACAAAGTTCGACTGTCGGCTCCAAATATAAAACTGTGGTAGTCAAAAATTGATGAATAGGGTATACAGTTCCCCTTTTCCATGTAAGTCAGCCCGTTTGTTATATGATAGCCTATAAGCTAAGGAATGAGGGTTTACGTAATGGTGCTAAAGGTAAATCGAGTCTTAAAATTATGTACGAATTTGCACAGAATATTTTCAGCCTTACTGTGATGAGTGCAGATAACGTCCCGGTAATGCTGTCTATTTTACAACTTGAAGACCCAGATGTATATGTATCCATAACTAAGCGGCTACATGTATTGTTAACTCCACACTCTTAACACAGACAGCTCTAGCTAATCTATAGAAAGGCCTACATGTATGTATACTGCCGTCATCATTGTCCAATATGTTACACCCTCCATGATCCGTGATCACTGCGCGAGGGTACATATATAGGGCCTGCTAACACAGCTTATCCCGTCAGGATGGCCGAATACACACATGTATATCTCCATTGCTTATATATGACCTAGATACAACTGGCGCTGACAAATTTCTATAGTCCTCCTGAGGTAACATCTCTCCAATCATGATTTTGAGGTGTCTTTAAATTCTCCCCCTTACAACACTGTAGACATACGTTTGTTTCCATGATGAAAACGATCAAGATCCAGCATTGGTTGGTCCCCCGCCACCCCCCCCCCTTTTATATCGCGAGAGTCGTTTTATGGTATGACAAAAGCAAAATTTGCCTACTTTCTAACTTAGCTGATATATATGTATCTATATTTAATAGACTACATGTATTAATAATTCTGCACTCTTCACACAGACAGCTCTAGCTAAGCTATAAAGAGGCCTGCATGTATGTATACTGTCGTCCTGACACCCTCCATTAACCGTGTAAGTTTGCTTATGGATTATCTATCTTTGTAAAGATATAACTGACGCCGACCTACTTATACAGTCTACCTGAGGTTGTATATCTCCAATAAGGATTTTGGGGTGTCTTCAAAGTGTCCCCGTAACAACACTGTAGACCATATATATAACTTCATTATCAAAATGGTTAAGTTCCAACATTCCTCCTGTTGGATATCTTTTCCCCTGTTTTAACCTCTCGAGATTCTTTTTCATACACTGCTCTTTTTGGCATGACAATAGTAAAAATCACCATATTTCTAACTGAGCAGAAGGGATGACCTACAAGGGAGGCGAGGCACACACACTGATATAGGTCTTACAATGCTTTTTGAAGGAACATTGCAATAGTGACAAAAAGTATTATATGTTATCCTACATATATGGTTGGAAATGTTTTGGGAGATAACTCACTCTGAAAAATGGGCACTACCTTTAATGGATTACTGAAGAATGTATGTCGCTTTTATAAGATACATAAGTTGGAGAATTGTATAAATAACTTAAAGTTAATGATTATATATTGAACCTCCTCGCTGTGCAAACTTATATCACATGAATCAACTGTTTCTTGAAGAAAGGGATACTGCGTTAGCAGACGCTGTAATACTTTATCATCATTTGAAGGGTGGTTTTATGACAGAAAATAAAAAATGCAATTATATGGGTGAACTAAAACAAATTAGCTTTTAAAAGAAATAAATCTTTTCCGGTTAGATTGATACTTCTTATCTGAAGACTTTTGGTGATTACCTCATAAAACTGGGTACAAAATTATGCTAACGGGTGGAAACCTGTTCTGGGGGAACCTGAGTAACTGAACATGTAAGGCCCTTAGGTTATTACAGATATTACATGATCACTTCAACACAAATGGCCATGTGCCTTTTTTTGTTTGTTTCCATATTAATAAACAGTAAAAAAACAAACAATAGTATTCATCTTGTATTCCCTTTTGGGTTTTTTGTACATGTATGTCGGATGTGTTTTGTCTTCACTATGGGTTTCTTGTACGTACATCTACTACATTTTGAGCTCTTTGTGGGTTTCCTGAACGTCTGATTCATTTCACGTTCTCTCTGGTTTTGTGTCACAAGGTATTTTCACCCAACAGCGAGCTTGTACAGTTGTCAAACGAGAGGGTTTTCGTTATCACCCTGAATGTGCCTAGGCTTTGTGCAAATGCAGTTTAATTTTCAGCTCTATCGAATCAGTGGTTCTGGAGAGGAAGATTTGTTTAGGTTAACAGAAATCCAATATGGCCGCTAAGTCAGTCGACCAAATGTCACCAAATGTCAAAAAGCACAACTTCACATACTTTCCTAAAACATTCTAAAGTTTCAGGAATGTACCATTGGTCGTTTTCTCATAAAATGTATCACATAACTGTCGGGAATAATAATAATTCGAACAGATATAATAGAGGTTGAAGCCTAGGGATTCAAGCCTGTATGTCTGCAGATGGTCGTGGGATTCCCGGGCTTGACCCGGTTTGCGTCCACCATAAAGCGGGCCGGCGTCGTATAAATAAAATATTCTTGAGTACGGCGTAAAACACCAATTAAATAAATAAATAAGTACATCAAGCTTGTATGGCTTGAACAGCTAATAACAATAGGTTTTGCAAACTTTTGGAAGCATAAAAATACAACACTGCAGTGATGTTAACTGTTATATATTAGACGTTACTGGTCTAGAATTAGCTGTCCCTCAAAAACTGGATTATAAGAGGATTTGTGTCTGATTTCCTTCCGTTTACCTGGATCAGATATTTATTTAGGCTTTTGAAGAAGCCGGGGAGGAAATTCCGGAAAAGACACACGACCTATATCATCTTGTTTGACGTTAGCTTCTAAATAAATTACTGCACACGAGTATCAAATCATCTATCTGCATATATTTACACATTGCAGTCGTAGGCAAGGCTTCTTGGATGTGCTGTAAGCTTTGTAGCACATGGACTGTATACTGTACACACCTGTTGTATACTTAAGATTGGTTAGCCACAGCGTATAAACTCTCTACGGGTGGGGTTCTAAATGCACCAAGGCTGAGCCTCAAACCCTGGTCATGGACAGGATCGCACATTTTTAGATACGATTTCCTGGCGGAACCGTAAATGATGGAACCAAGGTCAATTTAGACCTCACAAAAGATCGATGTAAATTTAATAAAACTGACCGCTCAGTACATAAGTCAAGACTAGACTTTGCTATATACTTATACGTCGTTTTGGGAATTGGCCTTACGATTGTTGACCTCGAATGTCCATCTTGGTTGACGACTGGCATACAAATGTCTTTTTCGACGCATAGATTTTTTCATTTGGCTTTAAGCATTTTAACATGGAGGGAAATGATGAATTTGCTATCAACTATGACCCCTGAAAATCTGTTTTCAGATCTCAATTTTCACTGGTTTACCATAAAATCTTTTTAAGTTGAAATGAAGATCCGTTTACAATAAAAATGCATATCGATAATTTTAGATGTAGAAAATATAAAATCATATTCAACTTCCCATTTCTTGGTCTTATTGAGAGAAAACTGCAGCAGTCTTGCCGATGTTATTCATATTTTAGAACGGTAGCATATACGGAAATCATCAACTGTACATATAAAGAACCTTCTGTACCACATGTTTAAGTTTTTCACAAGCTATTAAGTTTGAAGGCAAACAGTGTTGGTGACAGTATGCTACCCTGGTATACGGTAATTTTTGCTCATCACAAAAACTAAACTGACGACAACTAACGATAAGATAAAAGCTCTGATAAATAATCATGAGCGATCAGTCCCATATCTGAGAGGCTTTTTAAAACACCTTATTTCCATGCGGCGTCGTAGTTCGGTGACGTTTTCAAGGTCGAAAAATAGTGACACGTTTTGTTCATATTTTTTTTTTGATCATTACGAATAAAAGTTTCAATTCGACAAACTTTAGATCGACTTTGAGGAAAACCACATTTAATATTAGATAGTAAAGTGTTGGTTTCTAAACACCAAAGAAATCTATCATTTATTATTCGTCCCATACTCTTAACCACGCTGATAAGAGCTATGGGACGTTACTTAGGCGGTTCATTATGATCCTTACCCGGTTTTAGAACCGGGATAATACACGCCTCCCTCCATGAGGGTGGAAAATTTGCCACTAATCCAAATATCATGATTAAACAAGCCCAAAAGAGTCTCCAGTGGCTCAGATGAGAAATGGGTTAGAAACTTATAATAAATATTACTATGACCACACGTTCTATACGTTGTTACGACCACAAATCTACATAATAAAGCCCACCCTGGGGGTAAAGAACAGGGAAAATGAAGTTTTAGACTTTGATCATAATGTGGAGAATTGGTCAGCATTTTCAGCGCTGACAACTAAAGATTTAGGACGTCGTGCAGCAAAACAATGTTATTGCTCTAGGTAAAGCTTTTGATAATTGCGCTGGAGATGTTTAATGAATTTATTTATTTATTTGATTGGCAATTTACTCCGGACACAAGAATATTTCACTTATATGACGACCGCCAGCATTATGGTGGGAGGAAACTGGGCAGATCCCGGGGGAAACCACGACCATCCGCAGGTTGCAGTCAGACCCTCTCACGTATGGGCCGAAAGTAAGACACTCTGGGCTGGATTTGTACTCACAGCGGCCGCGTTGGTTAGATCCCCCTGGGCCAAGGCGTCGCGCTGACACACTAACCACCTCGGCCTCGAGATATTATAAAAACTTCAGTCCAGCGATGCCTTGACCGAGTATACAGTCAGATGCAGACGTAGATTTATTGACAAGTTAGTTAATTCTTTCACAGATATTGTTTTAGGTTTACCGTAACCAATCATCGGCAAGTCAGTGATATTTGAGTGTCAACACATGTTGATACTCTCCACACTGGCGAATGAAGTTTTCAGGACACTGCTCGCGGAAGAGATAAGGTGACGTGCTTTTTGAAAAGTTTCTTTCGAATTAATGACCTGTTTCTCTTTTATAAAGAGAAGACAGTCCATAGAGGAGGTCATATACGCTTCGTCGCAATTTTAACGTTTTATTGTCTTAATACAGGGAAAGGATATTAGGTTGGTACAGATCTACGTTGGCGGTGTAGAGATCGACTGAGGAAAAGAGGGGTTATCAAATGGCGATAAGTATCATCGTCTTTTTTATGTTGCGTATCGCTTGACATTTACACACCCTTGTGATTTTAGTTCGGAGCATATCTGCTCCAACCGGTTAGCCAAACTAGGCCAACCCGATCTTCAGTCTCTACAGAAGAGCCGATGTGAAGTGTTGGGCTTGAAAATCTCGCAAGACCGTTCTCTTCAAGTAAGGGTCGCAACCCAGGGTAAACAGGTAGGCTTATTCCTCTGTGGTCCCTCACACAAATATAGGAGATGTGAGTGTATATTTCACCGAGGCCTCACGGTAGAGCTCTAGGTTAGGCACCCTTTACGACAAGCTTTCCAAGAAGACTGAGGTCGTATTCTTTTCGGCCTGGAGACCCCACGAGGGTAATGCCGCTTGAATCCCGTGGGCAACTGTTGTAGCTTTTGCCTATTGTCATTATACTGGTTTGAGAACATCCATCCGACATTTCTCAACTATACTTCCAATGTATTCTGTTTGAACCTAAACGGGATAACAAATATAAATGATTTGAACCCATTTACTGAAGTAATTTTGTGGGAAACTGATTGTTAGTTGAAGTGTGACATTCACATATTGGCCTAAAGTTAATGGCGAGTTGTGGAAACCATTCTTGAGATGTCACAGAGTATAAATGTGTACAAACATACTGAGGGATTTACCTCCCCTGTACAGATCAGGTGCATTTCTCAGAACTAAGTATTTTCTATCCCAATCTGCTCAGTTTCACCAAGCTGTGAAGCCAGGTGGGATTTGTGTGGACAGGTAAGCTCTGTGAGACGATTATATGTAGTTTGGATGGAAACGATCTGTCAGGTTAAGGAGTTGTCTTTACTTGATCGTGTCACCCACTGTCAGACACAGTTTAATTGGTCTGCTCGTCCTCAAATCGACACAGCGTAGATATACTAATGGGACGCTTTCTTTCACAGACTTTAACATCAGGCATGCCAGCCTGCGTGTTAGCCTAGAACCGTCGATATTTGCGTATCAAGGAAAACGACGTATTTTTGTTCAGGTTTATACTGTTTGACTGTGTCGATCTTCTTACAAGGCGATATTACGTTATTAATTTGAGGTCGTAAAACTTTAACCTTGAAAAGCATGTTGCAGTTGTGCTGAAGTTCGATTACTGGCGGTGACGTGCTGCCTATGGCACACATAGCGCGGATATCATGCCTGTATGGATCGCTGTTCATTTACTTACAACGTGTAAATATTAAAAAAAAAACTGTGACAGTAAAAAAAAGTCATGTTATACGTGTATAATCGTTCACCTAATTCCTGTACGCCAGTCCGTCTGTTTTGTGATAGCCTATATCAGTTGCTCAAAGGGGCTTCAGTGGCCGAGATTGTTAGCACACGAGCACGGAGCAATGGCGAAGAAGCCTACCGCCCAAGTCCAGTCCATGCTAGCTTCCTCTCCAGACGTATGTGGGAAAGTCTGCAAGCATCATGCGGATGGTCCCGGGCTTCCACCGGGCCCCGGTTTCCTCCCACTATAATGCTGGCGGCCGTCGTATAAGTGAAATATTCTTGAGTGTGGCGTAAAACACTAACCAAATAAGTAAATAATATTGTTAAAGTAAACTGTTATGACCGTTGATCTGTGAGCCATCCGATCAGTTGCAGTTAAAGCCGTACTATGTAAATAACGGCCATTGCAATGGCCATAATTTTAAAGATTATGTGCACATTCTTGAGTTGTTGAGGGAACTGTGCTACAATTGTGGAAATGTCATGTAGTATAAATGTGTACAAGCATACTGAGGGATTTACCTCCCCTGCTCGGATGACCTATTTCTCGGAACCAAGTAGTTTCTGTTTCAATCTGCGCAGTTTTATCAAGTAGTGAAACACGGTGGGAATAGTGTCGACAGGTAAGTCTTGTAAGATGGGGTAGGCCTGTTGTTATATCGGGATATTTCTATCAGGTGAGGGAGTTGTCTTTACTTGATCGTGTGACCAGCTCTCATACAGAATGTAAATGGTCTGCTCATCCTCACGAAGTCGACGTACGATTAATGGTGTGTGTCTCTGTACAGACTCCACTCTCGATCTGTGTGTGAAACTCTGACACTGTCTATAAACAGTTGGAATATTTTCTTCTCAAGAAAAACGACTAATTGAATTAGGGGCAAGTTCATACTGTCCAGTTATGTCGATCTTTTCACAATATAAACAGGGCGATAGTACGTTATTAATATATTTTTCTGAAGCTTTGAACTTGAGAAGCATTATGTAGGGTTTTGCTGAAGGTCGTTGCTTGCCACTGACGTGTTGTCTTAGGTTGGGCCTACATTCATGTAGATAACCAGAGCAACCGACATGTATGGAACGCTGTGTGTTTACTTACAACGTTCGCCTTTCTTCTCCAAATATAAAAATTGTAACAGTAAAAAAGTCATGGTTGGGATGTACATGTTCTCATATCCCAAGCTGAAGAGTAAGAAATACCATTTTCAAAGTCTTTGGTATGACGCGACTCAGGTCTAAGGCCTCCCGACTTGGAGGCGAGCTCAAACCTAAGGTATGCACTGAACTGCAGATAGGACTTTCAATGTAACAGAACTGAAAGGCTACATGGATTATTAACGTGCCACTCAGCAAGCATTACAACCTCGCCCATTGTTTACCAATAATGGGGTGTGTAACTGGACACACCTAAGCCAGTCAGGACAGCCGTATACTCCATGTATATTAGCTGGAGTTGTTTGTGTGCAGATAGAATGGACGCTAACCTACTTCCACAGTGTACATGGGTTACATATCTCCAAAGGGATGGGGGGGGGGGGGGAGGGGGGGCTCCGTGGCTCAGTCGGTTTGCGCGCTAGCGCAGCGCAATGACCCAGTTTCCTCTCACCAATGCGATTGCTGTCAGTTCAAGTCCAGCTCATGCCGGCTTTCCCCCCCCCCCCCCCTCCCCCCCAGCCGTACGTGCCTGGAAGCAACCTGCGGATGGTGGTGGGTTTCCTCTCAATATATTGCTGCTCGCCGTCGTAAAAGTGAAATATTCTTGAGCACGGCGTAAAACACCAATTAAAAAAATAAACATATCTCCAATCCAGGCTTTGAGTTGATACGGTGCTATGACAGGCTGTCCCTGTTATAGCGCTGTATCTAATCGGTCATGTACTTCACACGTTGGAACGATGTCAACATTTTACGGTTTAATCGTTTTGATTGATAAGCAGGTGTATTGTAGTCTTTACTTCTGTGCTTTCTGACAATAACATAAAAAAACACTGGGAGCTGGAATACAAAATTTGACCTTGGTTTATAACTGTTTTAATATAAGTAAGAAATGCTCGTGTCGTTATTAGTAATGTGTTTATTATATCTTTTATATATTGTATAAACTTCTGCAGATAGAGATATTCCAGAGGTTTGGCCCAATTATCATACAGTATATAGAGTCAAGTTACCATCATAGACACTGTAGTCAACAGGCTTGGCTAGACAATATACATTTAAATAGCGACAATGTCGTTTTTGCACACAGACTTGCTAATTATGGATGGGAGCTATATATCTATCGAATATCACTATAAAACACCTCTGCCAAAATTAGCCCAAATTTTTAAAGGAACATTTTAGTGATAATTATTAGAAGCAGTGAAAGATATTTTGGATACGGGCGTATTATATTTAATAAAATGCACCATATGTATGATGATGATGATGATGATGATGATGATGACGACGACGACGACGACGATGGTGGTGGTGGTGATGATAATGATTGTTTTTATTACTATTATTATTATTATAATTATTATTACTACTACTACTGATAATTAGAATTCATATTTTATGATATAGGCCAATGGCCCTGAAGTATTTTATGATGGCATCGCCAGTGACGCTGTCAAACAAAGCATACATAGACTTTACTGTGTAGCGCCTTCGTCGAACATCACCTGCACAAGGAAAGTAAACCAATTTATATGTATACTGGTCATTGCCTTGTCCAAGTTTGTGGCATGTAACGCACCTAGTCGGATTAGGTATATGCATGTCTACTTGGACACTGTGCGGCAAACTGAGATCGACTAAGGTTTATTAAACGTCGTTACCGTCATGTTTTTGTTTTTCTTTTTTTTGATTTGTGAATCACCTGACATTTACAACCCCTTGAGATTTTAGTTCGGAGTATATCTACTCCAGCCTATTGGTCGAATAGGACCAATCCAACCTCCCACCTCTACCTAAACAAGGGCCATGTGTGGTGTTGGGCTTGAAAATCTTACAGGTCTAACCTCCCTTCGGCCACTGGGAGCACGTTCTCTTCCAATAGGTTCGCAGTCCACAGCAAACAGGTACTCCATGATCAACAGGTAGGCTACTCCACCACTCGAGGAGATATCGGTCTATAGGCCTATATTCACAGGGGCCACATGGGGGAGCTTAAGGTTAGTTGACTAGTACGACAAGGTTGCCTAGAGGCCTGATTTCACCTTAGTGACCCCACGAGGGTAATGCCACTTAAATTTAATGGGCAATTGTCGTAGCTATAGCCTAATCTCCTAATACCGGTACAGGATTCAGAATATTTATCCTACATTTCTCAACTATATTTTCAACGTATTCCTTTTGGAGCCGAAAGTGATAACACTTTCAATCTACACACGATTTGAACACATCTACTGAGGTAATTTTGTAGGAAATTGATTGTTTGTTGAAATATGACATTCGCATATAAACTTGAAGGCGAGCTGTGGAAACCATTGTTGAGATATTACAGAGTATGAATGTGAACAAACATCATGAGGGATTTACCTCCCCTGCATAGAACACGCTCAATTCTCACAACTAAGCCTTTTCTGTTTCAATCTGCTCAATTTTATCAACTTGTGAAGCACGGGGGTATTTGTGTCGACAGGTAAGTAATTTAGGACGGGTAGGTGTATTTGATTGTTTGTTGAAATATGACATTCGCATATAAACTTGAAGGCGAGCTGTGCAAACCATTGTTGAGATATCACAGAGTATAAATGTGAACAAACATCATGAGGGATTTACCTCCCCTGAATAGATCATGTCCAATTCTCAGAACTAAGTATTTTTTATTTCAATGTGTTCAATTTTATATACTTGTGAAGCCAGGTGGTATTTGTCTCGACAGGTAAGTCATTCAAGACGGGATAGGTGTATTTAGGGTGGAAATATTTGTCAAGTTAGGAAGATGTCTTTACTTGTTCGACTGTCAGACACTGTTTAGTTGGTCGAGTCGTCCTTACATCTACACAGTACCGGTACAGGTAGGACGTACAGTATAGAGAGAAAAACCAGAGCAGCGACGACAATGTGATAGCTGGCAAATGGTCACATGCAAATGGTGAAATACGACCCTTTGTCAATTTACCTCAGTCAGGGCTTTATTCTAACTGTTCAAGTAAATGCTTGTATAGTAGCAAAAATTCCACGCCCCCTAGCACCATGGTTTCTGCAGAATCAGGCAAAAAAGGCAGTGATGTGAATTGCAGAATGACGACTGGGGCGTGTCAATGTATAGACCATCATTTTGTGTGTGAACCTGTAACACTGTCGATGAACAGTCTGAATAGTTACGTCAAGGAAAACGACTAGACTTGGTCCACGTTCATACTGTTTAATTATGCCGATCTTGTCACTACATGTATATATACAGGACGATGGTATGCCTCTACGTTATCAAGATTCTGAAGCTTTGACCTTGAAAGGCCTTATGCAGAGTTATGTTGAAGGTAGATTACTGGCGCTGACGTGTCGCCTGTGGTACACAAAGCTCGAAAATATTGCCCTGATCATGTATCGCTATTTATTGTTTACTTAACAACGTTCGGCTGTCCGCTCCAAGTATAAAACTGTGGTAGTCAAACTTTGATGAATAGGGTATACAGTTCCCCTTTTCCATGTACGTCAGCCCGTTTGTTATATGATAGCCTATATCAAATGCCCGTGACGTCAAAGCTAAAGAATGTCTGTATACGTAAATGGTGCTAAAAGTAAATCGAGTCTTAAAATTATGTACGGATTTGCACAGATTATTTCCAGCTTTACTAGAATGTATACAGATAACGTCCCGGTAATGCTGTCTATTTTACAATTTTAAGACCCAGATGTATATGTATCCATAACTAAGCGGCTACATGTATTGTTAACTGCATACTCTTAACACAGACAGCTCTAGCTAATCTATAGAAAGGCCTACATGTATGTATACTGCCGTCATCATTGTCCAATATGTTACACCCTCCATGATCCGTGATCACTGCGCGAGGGTACATATATAGGGCCTGCTAACACAGCTTATCCCGTCAGGATAGCCAAATACATACATGTATATCTCCATTGCTTATATATGACCTAGATACAACTGGCGCTGTCAAACTTCTATAGTCTTCCTGAGGTAACATCTCTCCAATCATGATTTTGAGGTGTCTTTAAATTCTCCCCCTTACAACACTGTAGACATACGTTTGTTTCCATGATCAAAACGGTCAAGATCCAGCATTGCTTCTGGGTTGCCCTCCCCCCCCCCCGCCCCTTTCTTTTATATCGTTTTATGGTATGACAAAAGCAAAATTTGCTTACTTTCTAACTTAGCTGATATATATGTATCTATATTTAAGAGACTACATGTATTAATAATTCTACACTCTTCACACAGACAGCTCTAGCTAAGCTATAAAAAGGCATGCATGTATGTATACTGTCGTCCTGACACCCTCCATTAACCGTGTAAGTTTGCTTATGGATTATCTAGGGTTGTCTTTGGGAAGATACAGCTGAAGATGACCTGCTTATACAGTCTACCTGAGGTGGTATATCTCCAATCAGGATTTTGGGGTGTCTTCAAACCGGTAACAACACTGTAGACCATATATATAACTTCATTATCAAAATGGTCAAGTTCCAACATTCCTTCTGGTGGATATTTTTCCCCTGCTTTAATATCGCGAGATTCTTTTTCATACACTCCTCTTTATGGCATGACAATAGTAAAAATCACCATATTTCTAACTGAGCAGAAGGGATGACCTACAAGGGAGGCGAGGCACACACACTGATATAGGTCTTACAATGCTTTTTGAAGGAACATTGCAATAGTGACAAAAAGTATTATATGTTACCCTACATATATGGTTGGAAATGTTTTGGGAGATAACTCACTCTAAAAAATGGGCACTACCTTTAATGGATTACTGAAGGATGTATGTCGCTTTTATAAGATACATAAGTTGGAAAATGGTATAAATAACTGAAAGTTAACGATTATATGTTGAACCTCCTCGCCGTACAAACTTACATCACATGAATCAGCTGTTTCTTGGAGAAAGGGATACTGTGTTAGCAGACGCTGTAATACTTTATCATCATTTGAAGGGTGGCTTTATGACAGAAAATAAAAAATGCAATTATATGGGTGAACTAAAACAAATTAGCTTTTAAAAGAAATAAATCTTTTCCGGTTAGATTGATACTTCTTATCTGAAGACTTTTGGTGATTACCTCATAAAACTGGGTACAAAATTATGCTAACGGGTGGAAACCTGTTCTGGGGGAACCTGAGTAACTGAACATGTAAGGCCCTTAGGTTATTACAGATATTACATGATCACTTCAACACAAATGGCCATGTGCCTTTTTTTGTTTGTTACAATATTAATAAGCAGTAAAACAACAAACAATAGTATTCATCTTGTACTCCCTTTGGGGTTTTTTGTACATGTATGTCAGATGTGTTTTGTCTTCACTATGGGTTTCTTGTACGTACATCTACTACATTTTGAGCTCTTTGTGGGTTTCCTGAACTTCTGATTCATTTCACGTTCTCTCTGGTTTTGTGTCACAAGACATTTTCACCCAACAGCGAGCTTGTACAATTGTCAAACGAGAAAGTTTGCGTTATCACCCTGAATGTGCCTAGGCTTTGTGTAAATGCAGTTTAATTTTCAGCTCTATCGAATCAGTGGTTCTGGAGAGGAAGATTTGTTTAGGTTAACAGAAATCCAATATGACCGCTAAGTCAGTCGACCAAATGTCACCAAATGTCAAAATGCACAACTTCAGATACTTTCCTAAAACATTCTAAAGTTTCGGGAATGTACCAGTTGTTGTTTTCTCATAAAATGTATCACATAACTGTCGGGAATAATAATAATTCGAATAGATATAATAGAGGTTGAAGCCTAGAGATTCAAACCTGTATGTCTGCAGATGGTCGTGGGTTTCCCGGGCTTGACCCGGTTTGCGTCCACCATAAAGCGGGCCGGCGTCGTATAAATGAAATATTTTTGAGTACGGCGTAAAACACCAATCAAATAAATAAATAAGTACATCAAGCTTGTATGGCTTAAACCGCTAATAACAATAGGTTTTGCAAACTTTTGGAAGCATAAAAATACAACACTGCAGTGATGTTAACTGTTATATATTAGACGTTACTGGTCTAGAATTAGCTGTCCCTCAAAAACTGAATTATAAGAGGATTTGTATCTGATTTCCTTCCGTTTACCTGGATCAGATATTTATTTAAGTTTTGGAAGAAGCTGAGGAGGAAATTCCGGAAAAGACACACGAACTATATCCTCTTGTTTGACGTTAGCTTCTAAATAAATTACTGCACACGAGTATCAAATCATCTATCTGCATATATTTACACATTGTAGTCGTAGGCAAGGCTTCTTGGATGTGCTGTAAGCTTTGTAGCACATGGACTGTATACTGTACACACCTGTTGTATACTAAAGATTGGTTAGCTACAACGTATAAACTCTCCACTGCTGAGGTTCTAAAGGCACCAAGGCTGATCCTCAAACCCTGGTCATGGACAAGATCGCCAATTTTTAGACACGATTTCCTGGCGGAACCGTAAATGATGGAACCAAGGTCAATTTAGGCCTCACAAAAGATCGATGTAAATTTAATAAAATTGACCGCTCAGTACATAAGTCAAGACTAGACTTTGCTATATACGACCTCAATTATATTCAGATCCTTACTTATACGTCGTTTTGGGAATTGGCCTTACGATTGTTGACCTCGAATGTCCATCTTGGTGGACGGCTGGCATACAAATGTCTGTTTCGACGCATAGATTTTTTCATTTAGCTTTAAGCATTTTAACATGGAGGGAAATGAGGAATTTGCTATCATCTATGACTCCTGAAAATCTGTTTTCAGATGTCAATTTTCACAGGTTTACCATAAAATTTTGAAGTCGAAATGAAGATCTGTTTACAATAAAAATGCATATCGATGGTCTTAGATGTAGAAAATCTAAAATCATGTCCATTTCTTGGTCATTGAGAGAAAACTGCAGCAGTCTTGCCGATGTTATTCATATTTTAGAACGGTAGCATATATGGAAATCATCAACTGTACATAAAAAGAACCTTCTGTACCACATGTTTAAGTTTTTCACAAGCTATTAAGTTTGAAGATAAAAAAGTGTTGGTGACAGTATGCTACTCTGGAATACGGTAATTTTTGCCTTTGAAAAAACCTAAACTGACGATAGCTGACGATAAGATAAAAGCTCTGATAAATAATTATAAGCGATAAGTCCAATATCAAAGAGGCCTTTTAAAACACCTTATTTCCATGCGGCGTCGTAGTTCGGTGACGTTTTCAAGGTCGAAAAATAGTGACACGTTTTGTTCATTATTTTTTTTATCATTACGAATAAAAGTTTCAATTCGACAAACTTTAGATCGACTTTGAGGAAAACCACATTTAATATTAGACAGTAAAGTGTTGGTTTCTAAATACCAAAGAAGTCTATCATTTATTATTCGTTCCATACTCTTAACCACGCTGATAAGAGCTATTGGACGTTAATTAGGCGGTTCATTATGACCCTTACCCGGTTTTAGAACCGGAATAATACACCCTCCCCGTCCATGAGGGTGGAAAACTTAATACTAATCCAAATATCATGATTAAACAAGCCCAACAGAGTCTCCAGTGGCTCAGATGACAAATGGGTTAGAAACTTATAATAAATATTACTGACCACACGTTCTATACGTTGTTACGACCACAAATCTACATAATAAAGCCCACCCTGGGTATAAAGAACAGGGAAAATGAAGTTTTAGACTTTGATCTTAAAGTGGAGAATTGGTCAGCATTTTCAGTGCTGACAACTAAAGATTTAGGACGTCCTGCAGCAAAACAGTGTTATTGCTCTAGGTAAAGCTTTTGATAATTGCGCCGGAGATGTTTAATGAATTTATTTATTTATTTTGTTGGTGTTTTACTCCGGACACAAGAATATTTCACTTATATGACGACCGCCAGCATTATGGTGGGAGGAAACTGCGCAGATCCCGGGGGAAACCACGACCATCCGCAGGTTGCAGTCAGACCCTCTCACGTATGAGCAGAAAGGAAGACAGCCTAGGCTGGATTTGGACTCACAGCCGACGCGTTGGTGAGATCCCCCTGGGCCAAGGCGTCGCGCTGACACACTAACCACCTCGGCCCCGAGATATTATAAAAACTTCAGTCCAGCGATGCCTTGACTGAGTATACAGTCAGATGCAGACGTAGATTTATTGACAAGTTAGTTAATTCTTTCACAGATATTGTTTTAGGTTTACCGTAACCAATCATTGGCAAGTCAGTGATATTTGAGTGTCAACACATGTTGATACTCTCCACTCTGGCGAATGAAGTTTTCAGGACACTGTTCGCGGAAGAGATAAGGTGACGTGCTTTTTGAATTGTTTCTTTTGAGGTAATGACCTGTTTCTCTTTTATAAAGAGAAGACAGTCCATAGAGGAGATCATATACGCTTCGTCGCAATTTTAACGTTTTATTGTCTTAATACAGGCAAAGCATATTAGGTTTGTACAGATCTACTTCGGCGGTGTAGAGATCGACTGAGGAAAAGAGGGGTTATCAGATGGAGATAAGTATCATCGTTTTTTATATGTTGCGTATCGCTTGACATCTACACACCCTTGTGATTTTAGTTCGGAGCATATCTGCTCCAACCGATTAGCCAAACTGGGCCAACCCGATCTTCAGTCTCTAAAGAAGAGCCGATGTGAAGTGTTGGGCTTGAAAATCTCGCAAGACCGTTCTCTTCAAGTAAGGGTCGCAACCCAGGGCAAGCAGGTAGGCTTATTCCTCTATGGTCCCTCACACAAATATAGGAGATGTGAGTGTATATTTCACCGAGGCCTCACGGTAGAGCTCTACGTTAGGCGCTTTTTACGACAAGCTTGCCAAGAAGACTGAGGTCGTATTCTTTTCAGCCTGGAGACCCCACGAGGGTAATGCCGCTTGAATCAAGTGGGCAACTATTGTAGCTATTGCCTATCCTCATTATACTGGTTTGAGAAAATCCATCTGACATTTCTCAACTATACTTCCAATGTATTCTGTTTGAACCTAAACGGGATAGCAAATATAAATGATTTGAACCCATTTTCTGAAGTAATTTTGTGGGAAACTGATTGTTCGTTGAAATGTGACATTCACGGTTGGGCCTTAAGTTAATGGCGAGTTGTGGAAACCATTCTTGAGATGTCACAGAGTATAAATGTGTACAAACATACTGAGGGATTTACCTCCCCTGTACAGATCAGGTGCATTTCTCAGAACTAAGTATTTTCTATCCCAATCTGCTCAGTTTCACCAAGCTGTGAAGCCAGGTGGGATTTGTGTGGACAGGTAAGCTCTGTGAGACGATTATATGTAGTTTGGATGGAAACGATCTGTCAGGTTAAGGAGTTGTCTTTACTTGATCGTGTCACCCACTGTCAGACACAGTTTAATTGGTCTGCTCGTCCTCAAATCGACACAGCGTAGATATACTAATGGGACGCTTTCTTTCACAGACTTTAACATCAGGCATGCCAGCCTGCGTGTTAGCCTAGAACCGTCGATATTTGCGTATCAAGGAAAACGACGTATTTTTGTTCAGGTTTATACTGTTTGACTGTGTCGATCTTCTTACAAGGCGATATTACGTTATTAATTTGAGGTCGTAAAACTTTAACCTTGAAAAGCATGTTGCAGTTGTGCTGAAGTTCGATTACTGGCGGTGACGTGCTGCCTATGGCACACATAGCGCGGATATCATGCCTGTATGGATCGCTGTTCATTTACTTACAACGTGTAAATATTAAAAAAAAAACTGTGACAGTAAAAAAAAGTCATGTTATACGTGTATAATCGTTCACCTAATTCCTGTACGCCAGTCCGTCTGTTTTGTGATAGCCTATATCAGTTGCTCAAAGGGGCTTCAGTGGCCGAGATTGTTAGCACACGAGCACGGAGCAATGGCGAAGAAGCCTACCGCCCAAGTCCAGTCCATGCTAGCTTCCTCTCCAGACGTATGTGGGAAAGTCTGCAAGCATCATGCGGATGGTCCCGGGCTTCCACCGGGCCCCGGTTTCCTCCCACTATAATGCTGGCGGCCGTCGTATAAGTGAAATATTCTTGAGTGTGGCGTAAAACACTAACCAAATAAGTAAATAATATTGTTAAAGTAAACTGTTATGACCGTTGATCTGTGAGCCATCCGATCAGTTGCAGTTAAAGCCGTACTATGTAAATAACGGCCATTGCAATGGCCATAATTTTAAAGATTATGTGCACATTCTTGAGTTGTTGAGGGAACTGTGCTACAATTGTGGAAATGTCATGTAGTATAAATGTGTACAAGCATACTGAGGGATTTACCTCCCCTGCTCGGATGACCTATTTCTCGGAACCAAGTAGTTTCTGTTTCAATCTGCGCAGTTTTATCAAGTAGTGAAACACGGTGGGAATAGTGTCGACAGGTAAGTCTTGTAAGATGGGGTAGGCCTGTTGTTATATCGGGATATTTCTATCAGGTGAGGGAGTTGTCTTTACTTGATCGTGTGACCAGCTCTCATACAGAATGTAAATGGTCTGCTCATCCTCACGAAGTCGACGTACGATTAATGGTGTGTGTCTCTGTACAGACTCCACTCTCGATCTGTGTGTGAAACTCTGACACTGTCTATAAACAGTTGGAATATTTTCTTCTCAAGAAAAACGACTAATTGAATTAGGGGCAAGTTCATACTGTCCAGTTATGTCGATCTTTTCACAATATAAACAGGGCGATAGTACGTTATTAATATATTTTTCTGAAGCTTTGAACTTGAGAAGCATTATGTAGGGTTTTGCTGAAGGTCGTTGCTTGCCACTGACGTGTTGTCTTAGGTTGGGCCTACATTCATGTAGATAACCAGAGCAACCGACATGTATGGAACGCTGTGTGTTTACTTACAACGTTCGCCTTTCTTCTCCAAATATAAAAATTGTAACAGTAAAAAAGTCATGGTTGGGATGTACATGTTCTCATATCCCAAGCTGAAGAGTAAGAAATACCATTTTCAAAGTCTTTGGTATGACGCGACTCAGGTCTAAGGCCTCCCGACTTGGAGGCGAGCTCAAACCTAAGGTATGCACTGAACTGCAGATAGGACTTTCAATGTAACAGAACTGAAAGGCTACATGGATTATTAACGTGCCACTCAGCAAGCATTACAACCTCGCCCATTGTTTACCAATAATGGGGTGTGTAACTGGACACACCTAAGCCAGTCAGGACAGCCGTATACTCCATGTATATTAGCTGGAGTTGTTTGTGTGCAGATAGAATGGACGCTAACCTACTTCCACAGTGTACATGGGTTACATATCTCCAAAGGGATGGGGGGGGGGGGAGGGGGGGGCTCCGTGGCTCAGTCGGTTTGCGCGCTAGCGCAGCGCAATGACCCAGTTTCCTCTCACCAATGCGATTGCTGTCAGTTCAAGTCCAGCTCATGCCGGCTTTCCCCCCCCCCCCCCCCCCCCCCTCCCCCCCAGCCGTACGTGCCTGGAAGCAACCTGCGGATGGTGGTGGGTTTCCTCTCAATATATTGCTGCTCGCCGTCGTAAAAGTGAAATATTCTTGAGCACGGCGTAAAACACCAATTAAAAAAATAAACATATCTCCAATCCAGGCTTTGAGTTGATACGGTGCTATGACAGGCTGTCCCTGTTATAGCGCTGTATCTAATCGGTCATGTACTTCACACGTTGGAACGATGTCAACATTTTACGGTTTAATCGTTTTGATTGATAAGCAGGTGTATTGTAGTCTTTACTTCTGTGCTTTCTGACAATAACATAAAAAAACACTGGGAGCTGGAATACAAAATTTGACCTTGGTTTATAACTGTTTTAATATAAGTAAGAAATGCTCGTGTCGTTATTAGTAATGTGTTTATTATATCTTTTATATATTGTATAAACTTCTGCAGATAGAGATATTCCAGAGGTTTGGCCCAATTATCATACAGTATATAGAGTCAAGTTACCATCATAGACACTGTAGTCAACAGGCTTGGCTAGACAATATACATTTAAATAGCGACAATGTCGTTTTTGCACACAGACTTGCTAATTATGGATGGGAGCTATATATCTATCGAATATCACTATAAAACACCTCTGCCAAAATTAGCCCAAATTTTTAAAGGAACATTTTAGTGATAATTATTAGAAGCAGTGAAAGATATTTTGGATACGGGCGTATTATATTTAATAAAATGCACCATATGTATGATGATGATGATGATGATGATGATGATGACGACGACGACGACGACGATGGTGGTGGTGGTGATGATAATGATTGTTTTTATTACTATTATTATTATTATAATTATTATTACTACTACTACTGATAATTAGAATTCATATTTTATGATATAGGCCAATGGCCCTGAAGTATTTTATGATGGCATCGCCAGTGACGCTGTCAAACAAAGCATACATAGACTTTACTGTGTAGCGCCTTCGTCGAACATCACCTGCACAAGGAAAGTAAACCAATTTATATGTATACTGGTCATTGCCTTGTCCAAGTTTGTGGCATGTAACGCACCTAGTCGGATTAGGTATATGCATGTCTACTTGGACACTGTGCGGCAAACTGAGATCGACTAAGGTTTATTAAACGTCGTTACCGTCATGTTTTTGTTTTTCTTTTTTTTGATTTGTGAATCACCTGACATTTACAACCCCTTGAGATTTTAGTTCGGAGTATATCTACTCCAGCCTATTGGTCGAATAGGACCAATCCAACCTCCCACCTCTACCTAAACAAGGGCCATGTGTGGTGTTGGGCTTGAAAATCTTACAGGTCTAACCTCCCTTCGGCCACTGGGAGCACGTTCTCTTCCAATAGGTTCGCAGTCCACAGCAAACAGGTACTCCATGATCAACAGGTAGGCTACTCCACCACTCGAGGAGATATCGGTCTATAGGCCTATATTCACAGGGGCCACATGGGGGAGCTTAAGGTTAGTTGACTAGTACGACAAGGTTGCCTAGAGGCCTGATTTCACCTTAGTGACCCCACGAGGGTAATGCCACTTAAATTTAATGGGCAATTGTCGTAGCTATAGCCTAATCTCCTAATACCGGTACAGGATTCAGAATATTTATCCTACATTTCTCAACTATATTTTCAACGTATTCCTTTTGGAGCCGAAAGTGATAACACTTTCAATCTACACACGATTTGAACACATCTACTGAGGTAATTTTGTAGGAAATTGATTGTTTGTTGAAATATGACATTCGCATATAAACTTGAAGGCGAGCTGTGGAAACCATTGTTGAGATATTACAGAGTATGAATGTGAACAAACATCATGAGGGATTTACCTCCCCTGCATAGAACACGCTCAATTCTCACAACTAAGCCTTTTCTGTTTCAATCTGCTCAATTTTATCAACTTGTGAAGCACGGGGGTATTTGTGTCGACAGGTAAGTAATTTAGGACGGGTAGGTGTATTTGATTGTTTGTTGAAATATGACATTCGCATATAAACTTGAAGGCGAGCTGTGCAAACCATTGTTGAGATATCACAGAGTATAAATGTGAACAAACATCATGAGGGATTTACCTCCCCTGAATAGATCATGTCCAATTCTCAGAACTAAGTATTTTTTATTTCAATGTGTTCAATTTTATATACTTGTGAAGCCAGGTGGTATTTGTCTCGACAGGTAAGTCATTCAAGACGGGATAGGTGTATTTAGGGTGGAAATATTTGTCAAGTTAGGAAGATGTCTTTACTTGTTCGACTGTCAGACACTGTTTAGTTGGTCGAGTCGTCCTTACATCTACACAGTACCGGTACAGGTAGGACGTACAGTATAGAGAGAAAAACCAGAGCAGCGACGACAATGTGATAGCTGGCAAATGGTCACATGCAAATGGTGAAATACGACCCTTTGTCAATTTACCTCAGTCAGGGCTTTATTCTAACTGTTCAAGTAAATGCTTGTATAGTAGCAAAAATTCCACGCCCCCTAGCACCATGGTTTCTGCAGAATCAGGCAAAAAAGGCAGTGATGTGAATTGCAGAATGACGACTGGGGCGTGTCAATGTATAGACCATCATTTTGTGTGTGAACCTGTAACACTGTCGATGAACAGTCTGAATAGTTACGTCAAGGAAAACGACTAGACTTGGTCCACGTTCATACTGTTTAATTATGCCGATCTTGTCACTACATGTATATATACAGGACGATGGTATGCCTCTACGTTATCAAGATTCTGAAGCTTTGACCTTGAAAGGCCTTATGCAGAGTTATGTTGAAGGTAGATTACTGGCGCTGACGTGTCGCCTGTGGTACACAAAGCTCGAAAATATTGCCCTGATCATGTATCGCTATTTATTGTTTACTTAACAACGTTCGGCTGTCCGCTCCAAGTATAAAACTGTGGTAGTCAAACTTTGATGAATAGGGTATACAGTTCCCCTTTTCCATGTACGTCAGCCCGTTTGTTATATGATAGCCTATATCAAATGCCCGTGACGTCAAAGCTAAAGAATGTCTGTATACGTAAATGGTGCTAAAAGTAAATCGAGTCTTAAAATTATGTACGGATTTGCACAGATTATTTCCAGCTTTACTAGAATGTATACAGATAACGTCCCGGTAATGCTGTCTATTTTACAATTTTAAGACCCAGATGTATATGTATCCATAACTAAGCGGCTACATGTATTGTTAACTGCATACTCTTAACACAGACAGCTCTAGCTAATCTATAGAAAGGCCTACATGTATGTATACTGCCGTCATCATTGTCCAATATGTTACACCCTCCATGATCCGTGATCACTGCGCGAGGGTACATATATAGGGCCTGCTAACACAGCTTATCCCGTCAGGATAGCCAAATACATACATGTATATCTCCATTGCTTATATATGACCTAGATACAACTGGCGCTGTCAAACTTCTATAGTCTTCCTGAGGTAACATCTCTCCAATCATGATTTTGAGGTGTCTTTAAATTCTCCCCCTTACAACACTGTAGACATACGTTTGTTTCCATGATCAAAACGGTCAAGATCCAGCATTGCTTCTGGGTTGCCCTCCCCCCCCCCCGCCCCTTTCTTTTATATCGTTTTATGGTATGACAAAAGCAAAATTTGCTTACTTTCTAACTTAGCTGATATATATGTATCTATATTTAAGAGACTACATGTATTAATAATTCTACACTCTTCACACAGACAGCTCTAGCTAAGCTATAAAAAGGCATGCATGTATGTATACTGTCGTCCTGACACCCTCCATTAACCGTGTAAGTTTGCTTATGGATTATCTAGGGTTGTCTTTGGGAAGATACAGCTGAAGATGACCTGCTTATACAGTCTACCTGAGGTGGTATATCTCCAATCAGGATTTTGGGGTGTCTTCAAACCGGTAACAACACTGTAGACCATATATATAACTTCATTATCAAAATGGTCAAGTTCCAACATTCCTTCTGGTGGATATTTTTCCCCTGCTTTAATATCGCGAGATTCTTTTTCATACACTCCTCTTTATGGCATGACAATAGTAAAAATCACCATATTTCTAACTGAGCAGAAGGGATGACCTACAAGGGAGGCGAGGCACACACACTGATATAGGTCTTACAATGCTTTTTGAAGGAACATTGCAATAGTGACAAAAAGTATTATATGTTACCCTACATATATGGTTGGAAATGTTTTGGGAGATAACTCACTCTAAAAAATGGGCACTACCTTTAATGGATTACTGAAGGATGTATGTCGCTTTTATAAGATACATAAGTTGGAAAATGGTATAAATAACTGAAAGTTAACGATTATATGTTGAACCTCCTCGCCGTACAAACTTACATCACATGAATCAGCTGTTTCTTGGAGAAAGGGATACTGTGTTAGCAGACGCTGTAATACTTTATCATCATTTGAAGGGTGGCTTTATGACACAAAATAAAAAATGCAATTATATGGGTGAACTAAAACAAATTAGCTTTTAAAAGAAATAAATCTTTTCCGGTTAGATTGATACTTCTTATCTGAAGACTTTTGGTGATTACCTCATAAAACTGGGTACAAAATTATGCTAACGGGTGGAAACTGTTCTGGGGGAACCTGAGTAACTGAACATGTAAGGCCCTTAGGTTATTACAGATATTACATGATCACTTCAACACAAATGGCCATGTGCCTTTTTTTGTTTGTTACAATATTAATAAGCAGTAAAACAACAAACAATAGTATTCATCTTGTACTCCCTTTGGGGTTTTTTGTACATGTATGTCAGATGTGTTTTGTCTTCACTATGGGTTTCTTGTACGTACATCTACTACATTTTGAGCTCTTTGTGGGTTTCCTGAACTTCTGATTCATTTCACGTTCTCTCTGGTTTTGTGTCACAAGACATTTTCACCCAACAGCGAGCTTGTACAATTGTCAAACGAGAAAGTTTGCGTTATCACCCTGAATGTGCCTAGGCTTTGTGTAAATGCAGTTTAATTTTCAGCTCTATCGAATCAGTGGTTCTGGAGAGGAAGATTTGTTTAGGTTAACAGAAATCCAATATGACCGCTAAGTCAGTCGACCAAATGTCACCAAATGTCAAAATGCACAACTTCAGATACTTTCCTAAAACATTCTAAAGTTTCGGGAATGTACCAGTTGTTGTTTTCTCATAAAATGTATCACATAACTGTCGGGAATAATAATAATTCGAATAGATATAATAGAGGTTGAAGCCTAGAGATTCAAACCTGTATGTCTGCAGATGGTCGTGGGTTTCACGGGCTTGACCCGGTTTGCGTCCACCATAAAGCGGGCCGGCGTCGTATAAATGAAATATTTTTGAGTACGGCGTAAAACACCAATCAAATAAATAAATAAGTACATCAAGCTTGTATGGCTTAAACCGCTAATAACAATAGGTTTTGCAAACTTTTGGAAGCATAAAAATACAACACTGCAGTGATGTTAACTGTTATATATTAGACGTTACTGGTCTAGAATTAGCTGTCCCTCAAAAACTGAATTATAAGAGGATTTGTATCTGATTTCCTTCCGTTTACCTGGATCAGATATTTATTTAAGTTTTGGAAGAAGCTGAGGAGGAAATTCCGGAAAAGACACACGAACTATATCCTCTTGTTTGACGTTAGCTTCTAAATAAATTACTGCACACGAGTATCAAATCATCTATCTGCATATATTTACACATTGTAGTCGTAGGCAAGGCTTCTTGGATGTGCTGTAAGCTTTGTAGCACATGGACTGTATACTGTACACACCTGTTGTATACTAAAGATTGGTTAGCTACAACGTATAAACTCTCCACTGCTGAGGTTCTAAAGGCACCAAGGCTGATCCTCAAACCCTGGTCATGGACAAGATCGCCAATTTTTAGACACGATTTCCTGGCGGAACCGTAAATGATGGAACCAAGGTCAATTTAGGCCTCACAAAAGATCGATGTAAATTTAATAAAATTGACCGCTCAGTACATAAGTCAAGACTAGACTTTGCTATATACGACCTCAATTATATTCAGATCCTTACTTATACGTCGTTTTGGGAATTGGCCTTACGATTGTTGACCTCGAATGTCCATCTTGGTGGACGGCTGGCATACAAATGTCTGTTTCGACGCATAGATTTTTTCATTTAGCTTTAAGCATTTTAACATGGAGGGAAATGAGGAATTTGCTATCATCTATGACTCCTGAAAATCTGTTTTCAGATGTCAATTTTCACAGGTTTACCATAAAATTTTGAAGTCGAAATGAAGATCTGTTTACAATAAAAATGCATATCGATGGTCTTAGATGTAGAAAATCTAAAATCATGTCCATTTCTTGGTCATTGAGAGAAAACTGCAGCAGTCTTGCCGATGTTATTCATATTTTAGAACGGTAGCATATATGGAAATCATCAACTGTACATAAAAAGAACCTTCTGTACCACATGTTTAAGTTTTTCACAAGCTATTAAGTTTGAAGATAAAAAAGTGTTGGTGACAGTATGCTACTCTGGAATACGGTAATTTTTGCCTTTGAAAAAACCTAAACTGACGATAGCTGACGATAAGATAAAAGCTCTGATAAATAATTATAAGCGATAAGTCCAATATCAAAGAGGCCTTTTAAAACACCTTATTTCCATGCGGCGTCGTAGTTCGGTGACGTTTTCAAGGTCGAAAAATAGTGACACGTTTTGTTCATTATTTTTTTTATCATTACGAATAAAAGTTTCAATTCGACAAACTTTAGATCGACTTTGAGGAAAACCACATTTAATATTAGACAGTAAAGTGTTGGTTTCTAAATACCAAAGAAGTCTATCATTTATTATTCGTTCCATACTCTTAACCACGCTGATAAGAGCTATTGGACGTTAATTAGGCGGTTCATTATGACCCTTACCCGGTTTTAGAACCGGAATAATACACCCTCCCCGTCCATGAGGGTGGAAAACTTAATACTAATCCAAATATCATGATTAAACAAGCCCAACAGAGTCTCCAGTGGCTCAGATGACAAATGGGTTAGAAACTTATAATAAATATTACTGACCACACGTTCTATACGTTGTTACGACCACAAATCTACATAATAAAGCCCACCCTGGGTATAAAGAACAGGGAAAATGAAGTTTTAGACTTTGATCTTAAAGTGGAGAATTGGTCAGCATTTTCAGTGCTGACAACTAAAGATTTAGGACGTCCTGCAGCAAAACAGTGTTATTGCTCTAGGTAAAGCTTTTGATAATTGCGCCGGAGATGTTTAATGAATTTATTTATTTATTTTGTTGGTGTTTTACTCCGGACACAAGAATATTTCACTTATATGACGACCGCCAGCATTATGGTGGGAGGAAACTGCGCAGATCCCGGGGGAAACCACGACCATCCGCAGGTTGCAGTCAGACCCTCTCACGTATGAGCAGAAAGGAAGACAGCCTAGGCTGGATTTGGACTCACAGCCGACGCGTTGGTGAGATCCCCCTGGGCCAAGGCGTCGCGCTGACACACTAACCACCTCGGCCCCGAGATATTATAAAAACTTCAGTCCAGCGATGCCTTGACTGAGTATACAGTCAGATGCAGACGTAGATTTATTGACAAGTTAGTTAATTCTTTCACAGATATTGTTTTAGGTTTACCGTAACCAATCATTGGCAAGTCAGTGATATTTGAGTGTCAACACATGTTGATACTCTCCACTCTGGCGAATGAAGTTTTCAGGACACTGTTCGCGGAAGAGATAAGGTGACGTGCTTTTTGAATTGTTTCTTTTGAGGTAATGACCTGTTTCTCTTTTATAAAGAGAAGACAGTCCATAGAGGAGATCATATACGCTTCGTCGCAATTTTAACGTTTTATTGTCTTAATACAGGCAAAGCATATTAGGTTTGTACAGATCTACTTCGGCGGTGTAGAGATCGACTGAGGAAAAGAGGGGTTATCAGATGGAGATAAGTATCATCGTTTTTTATATGTTGCGTATCGCTTGACATCTACACACCCTTGTGATTTTAGTTCGGAGCATATCTGCTCCAACCGATTAGCCAAACTGGGCCAACCCGATCTTCAGTCTCTAAAGAAGAGCCGATGTGAAGTGTTGGGCTTGAAAATCTCGCAAGACCGTTCTCTTCAAGTAAGGGTCGCAACCCAGGGCAAGCAGGTAGGCTTATTCCTCTATGGTCCCTCACACAAATATAGGAGATGTGAGTGTATATTTCACCGAGGCCTCACGGTAGAGCTCTACGTTAGGCGCTTTTTACGACAAGCTTGCCAAGAAGACTGAGGTCGTATTCTTTTCAGCCTGGAGACCCCACGAGGGTAATGCCGCTTGAATCAAGTGGGCAACTATTGTAGCTATTGCCTATCCTCATTATACTGGTTTGAGAAAATCCATCTGACATTTCTCAACTATACTTCCAATGTATTCTGTTTGAACCTAAACGGGATAGCAAATATAAATGATTTGAACCCATTTTCTGAAGTAATTTTGTGGGAAACTGATTGTTCGTTGAAATGTGACATTCACGGTTGGGCCTTAAGTTAATGGCGAGTTGTGGAAACCATTCTTGAGATGTCACAGAGTGTAAATGTGCGCAAACATACTGAGGGGTTTACCTCCCCTGTACAGATCAGGTGCATTTCTCAGAACTAAGTATTTTCTATTCCAATCTGTTCAGTTTCACCAAGTTGTGGAGCCAGGTGGGATTTGTGTGGACAGGTAAGCTCTGTGAGACGATTATATGTAGTTTGGATGGAAACGATCTGTCAGGTTAAGGAGTTGTCTTTACTTGATCGTGTCACCCGCTGTCAGACACAGTTTAATTGGTCTGCTCAAGTGGGCAACTATTGTAGCTGTTGCCTATTCTCATTCAGTCAGACACAGTTTAATTGGCCTGCTCGTCCTCAAATCGACACAGCGTAGATATACAAATGGGACGCTTTCTTTTATAGATTTTAACATCAGCCATGCCAGCCTGCGTGTGAGCCTAGAACCGTCGATATTTGCGTATCAAGGAAAACGACTGATTTTTGTTCAGTTTTATACTGTTTGACTGTGTCGATCTTCTAACAAGGCGATATTACGTTATTAATTTGAGCTCGTAAAATTTTAACCTTGAATAGCATATTGGAGTTGTGCTGAAGGTCGATTACTGGCGGTGACGTGCTGCCTATGGCACACATAGCGCGGATATCATGCCTCTATGGATCGCTGTTCATTTACTTACAACGTATAAATATTAAAAAAAAAAAAATGTGACAGTAAAAAAAAGTCATGTTATACGTGTATAATCGTTCATCTAATCCCTGTACGCCAGTCCGTCTGTTGTATGATAGCCTATATCAATTGCTCATAGGGGCTTCAGTAGCCGAGATTATTAGCACACGAGCACGGAGCAATGGCGAAGAAGCCTACCGCCCAAGTCCAGTCCATGCTAACTTCCTCTCCAGCCGTATGTGGGAAAGTCTGCAAGCATCATGCGGATGGTCCCGGGCTTCCACCGGGCCCCGGTTTCCTCCCACTATAATGCTGGCGGCGGTCGTATAAGTGAAATATTCTTAAGTGTGGCGTAAAACGCTAACCAAATAAGTAAATAATATTGTTAAAGTAAACTGTTATGACCGTTCATCTGTGAGCTATCCGATCAGTTGCAGTTAAAGCCGTACTATGTAAATAACGGCCATTGCATCGGCCATAATTTTAAAGATTATGTGCACATTCTTGAGTTGTTGAGGGAACTGTGCTACAATTGTGGAGATGTCATGTAGTATAAATGTGTACAAGCATACTGAGGGATTTACCTCTCCTGCTCGGATGACCTATTTCTCGGAACCAAGTAGTTTCTGTTTCAATCTGCGCAGTTTTATCAAGTAGTGAAACACGGTGGGAATAGTGTCGACAGGTAAGTCTTGTAAGATGGGGTAGGCCTATTGTTATATCTAGATATTTCTGTCAGGTGAGGGAGTTGTCTTTACTTAATCGTGTGAACGGCTCTCATACAGAATGTAAATGGTCTGCTTATCCTCACGAAGTCGACGTACGATTAATGTGTGTGTCTCTGTATAGACTCTACTCTCGATCTGTGTGTGAAACTCTGACACTGTCTATAAACAGTTGGAATATTTTCTTCTCAAGAAAAACGACTAATTGAATTAGGGGCAAGTTCATACTGTCCAGTTATGTCGATCTTCTCACTATATATACAGGGCGATAGTACGTTATTAATGTACTTTTCTGAAGCTTTGACCTTGAGAAGCATTATGTAGGGTTTTGCTGAAGGTCGTTGCTTGCCACTGACGTGTTGTCTGGGGTTGGGCCTACATACATGTAGATAACCAGAGCAACCGACATGTATGGAACGCTGTGTGTTTACTTACAACGTTCGCCTTTCTGCTCCAAATATAAAAATTGTAACAGTAAAAAAATCATGGTTAGGATGTACATGTTCTCATATCCCAAGCTGAAGAGTAAGAAATACCATTTTCGAAGTCTTTGGTATGACGCGACTCAGGTCTAAGGTCTCCCGAATTGGAGGGGGGCTCAAACCTAAGGCATGCACTGAACTCCGTGGCTCAGTCGGTTTGCGCGCTAGCGCAGCTCAATGACCCAGTATCCGCTCACCAATGCAGTTGCTGTGAGTTCAAGTCCAGCTCATGCCGGCTTCTCCCCGGCCGAATGTGGGAAGGTCTGGATGCAACCTGCGGATGGTGGTGGGTTTCCTCTCACTATATTGCTGCTCGCCGTCGTATAAGTGAAATATTCTTGAGCACGGCGTAAAACACCAATCAAATAAATAAACATATCTCCAATCCAGGCTTTGAGTTGATACGGTGCTATGACAGGCTGTCCCTGTTATAGCACTGTGTCTAATCGGTCATGTACGTCACACATTGGAACGAAGTCAACATTTTACGGTTTAATCGTTTTGATTGATAAGCAGGTGTATTGTAGTCTTTACTTCTGTGCTTTCTAAAAAAACACTGGGAGCTGGGATACAAAATTTGACCTTGGTTTGTAACTGTTTTAATATAAGTAAGAAATGCTTGTGTCACTATTAGTAATGCCGTGTTTATCATATCTGTTATATATTGTATAAACTTCTGCAGATAGAGATATTCCAGAGGTTTGGCCCAATTATCATACAGTATATAGGGTCAAGTTACCATCATGGACACTGTATTCAACAGGCTTGGCTAGACAATATACATTTAAATAGCGATAATCTCGTTTTTGCACACAGACTTGCTAATTATGGATTGGAGCTATATATCTATCGAATATCACTATAAAACACCTCTGCCCAAATTAGCCTGACCAGATTTTTGCCAAAAAGCGCAATAAAAGGAAGAATGGCCAAATTTCTAACTGAACAGAATGGATTCTTTCTCAGGAAAGCGAGGTTTGCATACTCTCCTCGTGCATGTATAGACACGTCAATGCTTCTTAAACGAGAATTGGAGAATAGCGATAAAAAGTACTGTACTCAGTGTGTTGTGGGAACACGGGAACAGATGGAGGTTGTGTGCTGTCTTGAACGTTAACGATTTTGTAAATAGGAACATTCTTATTAGAAACTTATAATAAATATTACTGACCACACGTTCTATACGTTGTTACGACCACAAATCTACATAATAAAGCCCACCCTGGGTATAAAGAACAGGGAAAATGAAGTTTTAGACTTTGATCTTAAAGTGGAGAATTGGTCAGCATTTTCAGTGCTGACAACTAAAGATTTAGGACGTCCTGCAGCAAAACAGTGTTATTGCTCTAGGTAAAGCTTTTGATAATTGCGCCGGAGATGTTTAATGAATTTATTTATTTATTTTGTTGGTGTTTTACTCCGGACACAAGAATATTTCACTTATATGACGACCGCCAGCATTATGGTGGGAGGAAACTGCGCAGATCCCGGGGGAAACCACGACCATCCGCAGGTTGCAGTCAGACCCTCTCACGTATGAGCAGAAAGGAAGACAGCCTAGGCTGGATTTGGACTCACAGCCGACGCGTTGGTGAGATCCCCCTGGGCCAAGGCGTCGCGCTGACACACTAACCACCTCGGCCCCGAGATATTATAAAAACTTCAGTCCAGCGATGCCTTGACTGAGTATACAGTCAGATGCAGACGTAGATTTATTGACAAGTTAGTTAATTCTTTCACAGATATTGTTTTAGGTTTACCGTAACCAATCATTGGCAAGTCAGTGATATTTGAGTGTCAACACATGTTGATACTCTCCACTCTGGCGAATGAAGTTTTCAGGACACTGTTCGCGGAAGAGATAAGGTGACGTGCTTTTTGAATTGTTTCTTTTGAGGTAATGACCTGTTTCTCTTTTATAAAGAGAAGACAGTCCATAGAGGAGATCATATACGCTTCGTCGCAATTTTAACGTTTTATTGTCTTAATACAGGCAAAGCATATTAGGTTTGTACAGATCTACTTCGGCGGTGTAGAGATCGACTGAGGAAAAGAGGGGTTATCAGATGGAGATAAGTATCATCGTTTTTTATATGTTGCGTATCGCTTGACATCTACACACCCTTGTGATTTTAGTTCGGAGCATATCTGCTCCAACCGATTAGCCAACTGGGCCAACCCGATCTTCAGTCTCTAAAGAAGAGCCGAAGTGAAGTGTTGGGCTTGAAAATCTCGCAAGACCGTTCTCTTCAAGTAAGGGTTGCAAACCCAGGGCAAACAGGTAGGCTTATTCCTCTATGGTCCCTCACACAAATATAGGAGATGTGAGTGTATATTTCACCGAGGCCTCACGGTAGAGCTCTACGTTAGGCGCTTTTTACGACAAGCTTGCCAAGAAGACTGAGGTCGTATTCTTTTCAGCCTGGAGACCCCACGAGGGTAATGCCGCTTGAATCAAGTGGGCAACTATTGTAGCTATTGCCTGTCCTCATTATACTGGTTTGAGAAAATCCATCTGACATTTCTCAACTATACTTCCAATGTATTCTGTTTGAACCTAAACGGGATAGCAAATATAAATGATTTGAACCCATTTTCTGAAGTAATTTTGTGGGAAACTGATTGTTCGTTGAAATGTGACATTCACGGTTGGGCCTTAAGTTAATGGCGAGTTGTGGAAACCATTCTTGAGATGTCACAGAGTGTAAATGTGCGCAAACATACTGAGGGATTTACCTCCCCTGTACAGATCAGGTGCATTTCTCAGAACTAAGTATTTTCTATTCCAATCTGTTCAGTTTCACCAAGTTGTGGAGCCAGGTGGGATTTGTGTGGACAGGTAAGCTCTGTGAGACGATTATATGTAGTTTGGATGGAAACGATCTGTCAGGTTAAGGAGTTGTCTTTACTTGATCGTGTCACCCGCTGTCAGACACAGTTTAATTGGTCTGCTCAAGTGGGCAACTATTGTAGCTGTTGCCTATTCTCATTCAGTCAGACACAGTTTAATTGGCCTGCTCGTCCTCAAATCGACACAGCGTAGATATACAAATGGGACGCTTTCTTTTATAGATTTTAACATCAGCCATGCCAGCCTGCGTGTGAGCCTAGAACCGTCGATATTTGCGTATCAAGGAAAACGACTGATTTTTGTTCAGTTTTATACTGTTTGACTGTGTCGATCTTCTAACAAGGCGATATTACGTTATTAATTTGAGGTCGTAAAACTTTAACCTTGAATAGCATATTGGAGTTGTGCTGAAGTTCGATTACTGGCGGTGACGTGCTGCCTATGGCACACATAGCGCGGATATCATGCCTCTATGGATCGCTGTTCATTTACTTACAACGTGTAAATATTAAAAAAAAAAAAATGTGACAGTAAAAAAAAGTCATGTTATACGTGTATAATCGTTTCATCTAATCCCTGTACGCCAGTCCGTCTGTTGTATGATAGCCTATATCAATTGCTCATAGGGGCTTCAGTGGCCGAGATTATTAGCACACGAGCACGGAGCAATGGCGAAGAAGCCTACCGCCCAAGTCCAGTCCATGCTAACTTCCTCTCCAGCCGTATGTGGGAAAGTCTGCCAGCATATAGTGGGATGGAACCCGGGCGCTTCGGGCCCCGGTTTCCTCCCACTATAATGCTGGCGGCGGTCGTATAAGTGAAATATTCTTAAGTGTGGCGTAAAACGCTAACCAAAAAGGTAAATAATATTGTTAAAGTAAACTGTTATGACCGTTCATCTGTGAGCCATCCGATCAGTTGCAGTTAAAGCCGTACTATGTAAATAACGGCCATTGCATCGGCCATAATTTTAAAGATTATGTGCACATTCTTGAGTTGTTGAGGGAACTGTGCTACAATTGTGGAGATGTCATGTAGTATAAATGTGTACAAGCATACTGAGGGATTTACCTCTCCTGCTCGGATGACCTATTTCTCGGAACCAAGTAGTTTCTGTTTCAATCTGCGCAGTTTTATCAAGTAGTGAAACACGGTGGGAATAGTGTCGACAGGTAAGTCTTGTAAGATGGGGTAGGCCTATTGTTATATCTAGATATTTCTGTCAGGTGAGGGAGTTGTCTTTACTTAATCGTGTGAACGGCTCTCATACAGAATGTAAATGGTCTGCTTATCCTCACGAAGTCGACGTACGATTAATGGTGTGTGTCTCTGTATAGACTCTACTCTCGATCTGTGTGTGAAACTCTGACACTGTCTATAAACAGTTGGAATATTTTCTTCTCAAGAAAAACGACTAATTGAATTAGGGGCAAGTTCATACTGTCCAGTTATGTCGATCTTCTCACTATATATACAGGGCGATAGTACGTTATTAATGTACTTTTCTGAAGCTTTGACCTTGAGAAGCATTATGTAGGGTTTTGCTGAAGGTCGTTGCTTGCCACTGACGTGTTGTCTGGGGTTGGGCCTACATACATGTAGATAACCAGAGCAACCGACATGTATGGAACGCTGTGTGTTTACTTACAACGTTCGCCTTTCTGCTCCAAATATAAAAATTGTAACAGAAAAAAAATCATGGTTAGGATGTACATGTTCTCATATCCCAAGCTGAAGAGTAAGAAATACCATTTTCGAAGTCTTTGGTATGACGCGACTCAGGTCTAAGGTCTCCCGACTTGGAGGGGGGCTCAAACCTAAGGTATGCACTGAACTCCGTGGCTCAGTCGGTTTGCGCGCTAGCGCAGCTCAATGACCCAGTATCCTCTCACCAATGCAGTTGCTGTGAGTTCAAGTCCAGCTCATGCCGGCTTCTCCCCGGCCGAATGTGGGAAGGTCTGGATGCAACCTGCGGATGGTGGTGGGTTTCCTCTCACTATATTGCTGCTCGCCGTCGTATAAGTGAAATATTCTTGATTACGGCGTAAAACACCAATAAAATAAATAAACATATCTCCAATCCAGGCTTTGAGTTGATACGGTGCTATGACAGGCTGTCCCTGTTATAGCACTGTGTCTAATCGGTCATGTACGTCACACATTGGAACGAAGTCAACATTTTACGGTTTAATCGTTTTGATTGATAAGCAGGTGTATTGTAGTCTTTACTTCTGTGCTTTCTAAAAAAACACTGGGAGCTGGGATACAAAATTTGACCTTGGTTTGTAACTGTTTTAATATAAGTAAGAAATGCTTGTGTCACTATTAGTAATGCCGTGTTTATTATATCTGTTATATATTGTATAAACTTCTGCAGATAGAGATATTCCAGAGGTTTGGCCCAATTATCATACAGTATATAGGGTCAAGTTACCATCATGGACACTGTATTCAACAGGCTTGGCTAGACAATATACATTTAAATAGCGATAATCTCGTTTTTGCACACAGACTTGCTAATTATGGATTGGAGCTATATATCTATCGAATATCACTATAAAACACCTCTGCCCAAATTAGCCTGACCAGATTTTTGCCAAAAAGCGCAATAAAAGGAAGAATGGCCAAATTTCTAACTGAACAGAATGGATTCTTTCTCAGGAAAGCGAGGTTTGCATACTCTCCTCGTGCATGTATAGACACTTCAATGCTTCTTAAACGAGAATTGGAGAATAGCGATAAAAAGTACTGTACTCAGTGTGTTGTGGGAACACGGGAACAGATGGAGGTTGTGTGCTGTCTTGAACGTTAACGATTTTGTAAATAGGAACATTCTTATAGGTGCCCGTCTGAGCGATTTGCCGTTTTTGTTGCAGAAAAAAAAAACTAATAATGGCCGAAAGTATGCAAGAGCGGGATGATGTTCTCACATGTTCGATATGCATGGAAACATTCCGGAAACCAGTAATGCTACCCTGTCAGCACAGTTTTTGTAGGGAATGCATTGATTCGTACGCTGACAAGTTCAAACATGTACAGACAGACGAGAGCTCCGACAGCACTGGGTATGAGGACGTTCATCAGCTGATAGCGTGCCCTGTGTGTCGGGCACCGACCAGTCTGGGGAGAGAAGGTGTGGCTGGTCTACCTCCTAACTTTCATCTAGCAGAAATTGTGGAGAGGTTCTCATCTGGTGTATAGGTTGAGGATGACATCCCATATTGTTCTCTGTGTGAGGAAGGTAATCACGTCAAAGCTGTCAAGTTTTGTAACAACTGTGGTGTGTTCTACTGTGAGGAATGTCTTGTTATTTGTCACTCAGTGAGGGGTCCTCTGAAACGTCACCAACTGATTTCGCCCCTGGAGCACCTCTCTCAGGAAACCTCACAGGGCCAAGTCAGTAGGGACCACCAATCAACCCAGCAGCCGTCATGCCCCAGACACAGTCGGTCATTCGACTTGTACTGTGAACCGTGTCGAATGGTGATCTGTGTGGGGTGTGTGGTTGAGCATCAGGGACACGCTATGCGGGATATACCATCAGCAGCTGAGAATGACAAGGTAATGTGAAAAAGATATTCGTATATCAGCCATCAACCGAAATGGAGTCAATACTCGTGTGGTCATTTCCCAAAACGACTATTAACACAAACCACGAAAAACTAAGAAATTGTGTAAGTTCAAAATTACTTTGGAATCATGCAAAGAAAAGTGATAAACAGTTTTCAATGATGTTAGAAAGAAACAAGGAATGTTCTGGTCGCATAACTTAAATCACTATCTAAATCGTGTACCATGCTAGTATATAAGTCGATAATCAAAATAAATATGGCATGATTTGGAACTGTTTACTGACCTAAAATTTATGATGTGTAGTGAAGAATGGGACATTTTGTCCTGTACAGTAGTGAGTCTTTTGAAAGGCGGATTTTTTAATGTAGCGTTTTTTTTTCCCATTACAGCCAGCTGTTTTGAGCAGGACTAATGAACTGGAGAAAGTCTTAGGCGAAACTAAGGAATCACTGTCAGGAGTTCTGAGGCTGCACAGTAAGATACAGGTTGGTATTTTCCATGACACCTGTTCAGTCTCATGTTGTTGTGGCTCATTTTGACTATGTAGAATATTGCTATTAAAGCTGATTCTGTCACATATTATATATGTAGACTACAATTAAAGAATTAATCCCGAATATTGAAGACTTTTTATCAGAACTTAAACAGGGGAATACACGGACTGATGCGGTGATGTATTTGTGTGAATGACGAGTCTATTTACTTATTTCTGGCTTGTCTGATCAGACTATCGTATCATTATTATGACTTTCTTCTCAGTGACACACACGCGATATGCCCACCTCAGACAACTTCATTTGATATATCATCGCCCATCATACGCTGTCATAATAATATCTATAATATATACACGTACACCATTTGATCTGATGGGGCGATAACGTTCGGGTTTGAACCAGTCCCAGGTGTCTGAGGTTGGACGCTTCTAAGGCTTCACCATGCTCGGAGCATCAGTTTTGATGGCACGACCCTTCTGTAGGTTGACCGACGTACCTTTGGGGTTTTGAGTGGACACTTACATGTACATCACTGGATTAAAGGGAAATCCCCTTCACCTCGGAGCCATACTGTTATGTGGCGCGTATAGTTCACCCTTTTACGCATGCATATATAACTTCTTGAACACACAGTTCTACAGGTGTGGATGAGGTGATAAACGATTTTTCTGCTTGGCAGGAAAACCAGGAGCTTCACACTCAGGAAGTAGAAAAGGCTTATTTTGCAGCCTTGGAAGCCTTACAAACCTGGAGGCAGCACTCCTTAGATGGCATAAGAAACCGCTATTCACAGTGGAGTGTGGAGTGTAGTGCTATACTCAAACATTTACAGCTACAGGCCCAGGAAATGGAGACGATGGTACAGGCTTCTAATGATTTATTAGCATCAATGGACGTGGAGTTTTTGCAGGTAAGTCAAGCATATAAGTCACAATCTCTAACATTAGTTCAGCTGCCTCTGCTACAGACGTTACCTAAGACCCAAACCACCCTTAGGAACTGTGATCAGGTATTCAAATCCACCTCATGCCTCCAGATCTGCTAAAGTTTTAGATCCTGAGTTCAACAGCTTTATTATGCTCAGTGGTACCCCTCGGTCCGATTAAAGCAATAAAGTAACAACATGTAATGTCAAAAAGAACATATTGTATGCTGTTTTTTTTTTAAAAAGAAATAAAACAAGATTTGTATGTAAACAGATTTGCAAATAAGGGGAAATTGTATTGTATGAAGCACAATGGAATTTATTAAGCGGAATTGAGAGCTGATATGGGCTATGTAATAGATCAGGGAATGGTCTAAATGTTGGAGGTAAAAGCCAAGGGTGCTTTTGTACTGTGTGTCTCTGGAGAGGTATCTGTTTCTTCTTTACGGGATTTTATATGTAGGCTCAATTCTGTTTGTTGACAGGGTTCCACGGACTTCACCAAAACGTATGTATAAATGTGTTATACCTCCCCATGTTTGTTATACATGCGCACGTGGCTATTGTCAGCAGATGTGTTTCTGTAAGCTGTAGTTGTCCAAAACATGACTCAAGTGTGAGATATATCTAATGTTCAATCTTACGTTTGTCCAGACAAATTAGATCTAACCTACTAGGAATAGTACATCATGTCATTCTTATAACTGCGCGGACACAAGATCACTACACGACTGTGTCTCTTTGTTTTCTCTCCTCTTCTCGCAGAACTGATGACCAGCTGAATGGAATAAGAGTAGATCTGGAGAAACATGAGGTCAGCAGACAGAAGCTTCTAGCTTCTGTACAACATGACCAAGTTGTTCCTAGACAGGTGACTGTAAAAGAGACAATGCAAGAACGCCAGGACTTAGAAGCAGCAGTCGGTGGACAAATATCTCTCCTACGTGTTACAAGTAAGTTCTTATGTATAAAAGGCATACAGTAGGGTGTGCTTAGACGACATAAAGGACTGAAGGGTTTACATTAGTGTGTGCATCGAAGACACAGACAAAAATGGAGAGGGCGAACGGCTGTGTACCTGCAAAACACACGATAGACTCTGTTAAGAAAACAAAACCGATATGTCCGTGGCGTGCCAAGAAAATGAACAGTATTCCAAGAGAGACGAAAGTGAGAAGAGTTTGCAAAAAGTACAGATAGTATAAACCATACACATTAATGTTAGGCAAGAGATAGGGTGGGTAAAAGGATGCTAACTAATGTGAGGTATACAGTAGTGTGTGCCCGGAATATACAAATTATTCTCAGATATACAGTATGGTTTGCCCAGATGACAGAGGCTAATTTGAGATACACAGAAGCATGTGCACAGAAGACACAGGCTAATGTGAGATATACAGTAGGGTGTGCACAGAAGACACAGGGTAATGCGAGGTGTACACTAGGATATGCACAGAAGACACAGGCTAATGTGAGGTATACAGTAAGGTGTCCATATTAGACACAGGCTAATGTGAGTTATACAGTAGGATGTGCACAGAAGACACAGGCTAATGTGAGATATACAGTAGGGTGGGCACAGAAGACACAGGTTAAGGTGAGTTATACAGTAGGGTGTGCACAGAAGACACAGGCTAATGTGAGGTATACAGTAGGATGTGCACAGAAGACACAGGCTAATGTGAGTTATACAGTAGTGTATGCACATAAGACACAGGCTAATGTGAGTTATACAGTAGGGTGTGCACAGAAGACACAGGCTAATGTGAGTTATACAGTAGTATGTGCAAAGACGACACAGGCTAATGTGAGGTATACACTAAGGTGTCCACAGAAGACACAGGCTAAGGTGAGGTATACCGTAGGGTGTGCCCAGAAGACACAGGCTAATACGAGGTATACAGTAGGGTGTGCACAGAAGACACAGGCTAATGCGAGGTATACGGTAGAGTGTGCACAGAAGACAAAGGCTAATGTGAGTTATACAGTAGGATGTGCACAGGAGACACAGACTAAGGTGAGGTATACAGTAGGGTGTGCACAGATGACACAGACTAATGTGAGGTATACAGTAGGGTGGCACAGACGACACAGACTAATGTGAGGTATACAGTAGGGTGTGCACAGAAGACACAGGCTAATGTGAGGTAGGCAATACAGTAGGGTGGGCACAGACGACACAGACTAATGTGAGGTATACAGTAGGGTGGCACAGACGACACAGACTAATGTGAGGTATACAGTAGGGTGGGCACAGACGACACAGACTAATGTGAGGTACACCGTAGGGTGTGCACAGAAGACACAGGCTAATGTGAGGTAATCTATACAGTAGGGTGGGCACAGACGACACAGACTAATGTGAGGTATACAGTAGGGTGGCACAGACGACACAGACTAATGTGAGGTATACAGTAGGGTGGGCACAGACGACACAGGCTAATGTGAGGTATACAGTAGGGTGGCACAGACGACACAGACTAATGTGAGGCATACAGTAGGGTGGGCACAGACGACACAGACTAATGTGAGGTATACAGTAGGATGTGCACAGAAGACACAGGCTAATGTGAGATATACAGTAGGATGTGCACAGAAGACACAGGCTAATGTGAGATATACAGTAGGATGTGCACAGACGACACAGACTAATGTGAGGTACACAGTAGGGTGGGCACAGACGACACAGACTAATGTGAGGTATAGGGTAGGATGTGCACAGACGACACAGACTAATGTGAGGTACACAGTAGGGTGGGCACAGAAGACACAGGCTAATGTGAGGTACACAGTAGGGTGGGCACAGACGACACAGGCTAATGTGAGGTATACAGTAGGATGTGCACACGAGATTCAGATTAATGTATAGTTGGCCCAGAAGTCACAAAAAGAGGAAGGTACATAGCAGAATTATATATCAGCAGCTGCAAAATTAGATCAGAACAGATGGTAGTGAAGCCATCAGTTCCTGCCTTGTATTTACAAATCAGCGCGTGTAATGTTAGATCAGGAGTGGTGTTTGTGTATTCTGTGGTGTCTGGGTGATGTTTACTCCATGTGTACAAGAGCAGGTGTACACTCTTAGAGCAGGACAGATAACATGTTGCACCCAATTTTTTGTGCTTTACGCCGTACTCAAGAATATTTCACTTAGACGACGGTGGCAAGCATTATGGTGGGAGGAAACTGGGCATAGCCCGGTGGAAACCCACGACCATCTGCAGGTTGCTGAAAGACCTTTATACGAACGGCGGAAGAGGAGGCCAGCATGAGCTGGACTTGAACTCACAGCGATCGCATTGCATGGTAAGAGCCTTCTGTTTCATTACGCTGCGCTAGCGCGCTAACCAACTGAACCACGGAGGCCCCCTAATTATTACTAACACATGTATTCAAGTAAAAATTCGCCATTATTTCCTAGATTCAAATGTAGTCAAACACTTATTTCAAAGTGAGGAAAAAGAGAAAAAATGCTCTCATATCTGTTTCATTATTAATGTTAAAGGATATAGATTCCATGTATAAGAGTATGAGGTTTACATGTCCTTCCTCCCTCAATATAAGTTTGTTGTTAATATTTAAATATTTAGGTATCTTTAAAAAAAATGGCAAATTGAAGAAAATTTAGCTGACTACTTCTGGTGGATTAAATAGTCTTTGGGGGTATTGTGACAATGAAAGTCACTTGGTAAGTTATGTGTGGCGAGTTACCTCCCTTATTACACAGACGGCTTCGGTACTCCACGAATGACAACAGGCCTACTGCAGCTTGATAGTGAATTGAGTGTTCAAATGTGCCATAACTGACAACTAAAACCAATGGCTGGATAGAGGAAGGTATTATTCTTGTTGTAAGTGATAAGTTTTAAACAACTTAGACCGCTAAAAGCCTGTATTTTAACCCAGTACTTAGTCTATGTCTATGTCGTACCCGTCATTTAGTGATGGATACAGTTCTTGTCGAAGCTCAACTCTTTTAAACTGGCTGAAAATGACAGAGATCTGTATATAAATTACATTAATGTCAAAAATATATGTCATTTTATTTCAAGAGATTGTGTTGAGCAAGTAAAACCACGGTAGGTGTACAGGTATTTACACCTCAGTCTTACAGCGTGTGTTTATGGTTTGCTGTTGTTTATGCTGCTTCTGTTGTGTTTTTGCAGAGCCGACGCTGAGATTCACAGAGACAGACGACAGTGAGCTGAGAATTACTGACAGCGGCTGTGTGGTGAAGGCTGAGGACTTGTCCAGGGTGTTGAGGTGGAGGAGAGCTGTGACAGACCGGCGTTACCAGACGGGCAGGTACTACTGGGAGATACACATCACCTGTTCACATGGCTGTTACTGTCGTGTAGGAGTGACACAGGAGAGCTGTGATGTGAGTGAGGAGACAGACCGTGGCCGTAACTCCTGGTACATTGAGATGGAGTACTGTGGTGATGAGGTCAAGTGTTATAGTCACAGTGGTGGTGAGATCAAACCTGGCTATCTACAGGACAGACGTTACACACGACCTCATCACCTGGGTGTGTACCTGGACTGTGATGACCACACACTGACAGTCCTGGACTGTGACAACAACCAGGTAATAGGCACTGTCAGTGATGTTATCGTCACACAGCCTCTCGTGCCATGGGTTGGGTTTTATGTCAGGTCTGGATCTGTGTCTGGATCTGTGTCTGTGTCTGCTCGTCTGATAACGGGTGACTCTGCAACTCTGCCTCCAGTTCTCTGTGATATGATAAGCACTTACTGACCATCAGGTAATTTTTTATTACAATTTTTCCATCATGTTATCATGTGTTGAAGGAGACTGTTTTGTTAGGTTTAAAAAAAAAAAAAAAAAGACAGACCAGTTTGTGTATTGATGTTTTAGTTAATGTGAGCAATGTGGCTAATTCAGTATGTATAGCTTCTTCTGCAAAGTGGTCAGTGATCTGTCACAAGCTTACATCTTGGTGTAGTTATACACAGTCTGTTTCACTTGTCCTGAACATCAGTGTCAGTTTTCTTCCAAACAAAATACATATGGATAATGACTGGGTAGTTATATTTTTTAGTGATGGCGACTTGTAAATTAGCATAATCAGGAGTGTCACTAAGCAAAACGGGCCACAGTTTATACATGACAATACATATTGTCAACATGGTACATGTAGTAATTTTTGTTGTGTTATGTAACTTCAATTCCTAAGAAAAAAACTAAATGAGAGAAATATGTCTTACCCTTTTAGCTTAGACCGGAGCGTTGATTTTCCTTAATGATTATGTATTAAATCTTCAACGTGAAAAATATATATACCCTAACTTTCGCATGGTACCTTGCCGTACCTCTACATGCAGCTTGTACTTTTGCCTACAATATTCTCAGCTACCACTTTTTTAGCTGTAGTGGTTGAAAGTGAAGTCATAACATTTTCTTACCTTGGTAACTTCCAGTGAGGTGGGTAATAACTGTGGCAGGGGGGAAGTTTTCAGTTCTATCCAAAACAATTAAACCTCTGATGTATTTTATTTTGACATGTTAGATGCAAAGTAGCACAGCAGAAATTGATAGTGTATGAATAACTTAAATGCCTCTGTGTCAGTTTTATTCAATCAGTCCTCCTTCTTCAGTTCGGAGGCAAGTCTTGGACCGAATTTCCTGAATTGCGCATTTTTAACCTACAAAAAGGACAAGTTTTAAAATTTTTTGTTAGTAATATCTTTATATGAATTTGGCACTATAACCAAAATCTTACATGTCCAATGGCAAAAGTCAAAGTTCAGGGCTGTCTGTAGTAGCCCACCTGGGTTGATACTCTACACGTAAGAGTTTGGGATAGGATGTTTTGTGGAGAATGGGGTTTCTATTTCTTTTCTGTCAAAAAGAAAATTTGCAGAAATGAACATTTACCCTGTATTACATTAAAATGCAACAAGTGTTGTCCTTAGATTGTAAAATTGTACCACCTCTACTCAGCTGCGCAGAAGTTATGTAGGAATTACTAAGCCTATCCCCACTTGTACCTGTAGAAATGAATTACAAAAAACTGAACAACTTTTTATTATTATTGTTGCCCAGACAGCACATTTAGTCAAATTTCATCAAACGTGAGAAGCAGATCAACTTTCAGACCTATTTGAAACACAGCATTAGCATATTTAATGTTGTAAAGTCACTTTGCACATAACAAAATTGAAACACATAATCGTGCATTGTACACTATGTGTCATACATGTATGTAGGTGTTTCAGAATATGTGATAAAAATAACTTGCTACGTCTAAATATATATATATGGTTGTGACTTGATACAGTCCTGGTCAAATAAATGCAATATATTACACTCACCTGTGTAAATAAAATTTGGAAGTACAAGCCTGATAAGTATGAGGGTGAAATTTTGCATAATTAACAGGGTGGGGATGGGGGTGGTGGGTAGATAGGGTTGGGGTTGTAATGGTTGGGGATAACCCATGGTAAATACCAAAAAGTAGTCCAGTTAAGATACGCACAACTTGACCTTATCACAATAAAGGTGATCAGGCAAAATTGGGATTTTTGATTTTTTTTTTTTTTTTTGATTTTCCTTCACTATTTATGTAGTAAATTTGTCAAATTCACCTCAAAAATATATATCCCCTACTAAACTTCCATGTGGTACCATGGCATACCTTGCTGGAGTTGAAGTCATGACATCTTCTTACCTTGATAACCTTCATGGGGTGGGTAATAACACTGGGCAGAGGGTTTTTAGTTCTATCCAAAACAGATTCTGATATAATTTAACAGGATGCAGTGCAGAAATTTAAAGTGTGTCTTTGTGGCAGTTTTTTTCAGTTTTATCAGCGCTTGTTCACACTTCATTTCGGAGGCATATCTTGGACACAATTGCCCGAATAGCGCATGTATAACCCATAAGGTGTACTGGGAGTATACTTGAGGCACAAATGAGGTGTACCCTTGAGGTAGGACATATCTGATAGCGTGTCTGAGGTATACATGTACTTGGGGTTGTAGGCCAACATGTATGTGAGGTGTATTGAAGGTGAACCTGAGGTACTATGGTTGGTAAAAAGATGATGGCTGAGGTGTATCTGAGGTATAGGTGGAGGTATAGCTCAGGTATATGCTATTGTCTAGAGGGATGTACCTGAGTGTAACATTTATTACACTGTTTTCACTTTTATGTTGGTGAAAAACAATCTCAAAACCCTAAGCTAATGGCTGTATCAATTATAGATAAATTAAAGTTGTAAATTTGTAAGTGCATGCAGTATTTTGTTTACAGTTTGAGTAATTTTCAGCTGATTTTTGTATGTGCTCACACTTCACAAATTCAGCCCCAAGAAGTATCAGTCAGTGTACATTTGGGTTCCATTCCCACAGCCTAGAAAACGACATTCTGATGGGCAGTAATCTTTGAATAATCAAGGAAAAAGCTACATTTATCCATGCTCTTTTGTTGGACAATATTTGTACAATGAGTGGCAAGTATATATTGGGTGAGACAAAGTCTTATATTTATTTTGTAAACCTTTTTTTTTGGACAAAAAATTGTAATTTTGTAGTCATCATTTTGTTTGAGGTAAAATACCTGAATCTGATCTCTAATTTGAAAACTTTAAAAAGTGTCTTCCCACCATAATGCTGGCAGCTGTCGTATAAGTATGTATGGCCTAAAACACCAGTTAAATAACTCAAATCTTGATATCATTGTTTCCTGTATGTTTAGCTTTTTTTAAATTTGTTTATTGAAACTTAGCCTTTACTAACAAATTGTCACTACATGTACCTGGCCATAGTTTGAGTAAATACATCAACAGTATTTTGCATTGGAGTATTATAAACATGTCACATGTTCACAATATTAAACATTTTGTGATGTTTATCAGCTGTCAGAACACAATGTAAACATTTGTTTATTAAAAAAAATATATAAAAAAATGTCTTTTTCCTAATATATCGACCTCATTACTAAGTAAATATCCGATGTGTTTACCATAATAAACACATCTCTTAGCTGCTTAACATGTTTCTTTCATGAATAAAAACCAATACTTGTTTCAAAACTCTAACAGAAATGTGTTTAAAAACTAAACTCTTTTTTTAGTATGTAAGCAATGTGAGGAAGGATGCTAAGTATTTATATTATCAATTATCAATATTTCCTTTCAAGGAGATTTCCTTGTAAGTGCTGTGATGTAAGATAATACGCATTACTGCACATTGTATTCACTGCCCAGGTAGATCGATATCATGTAAGTAATACACCGTGTCTGGTGATTATATATGATGACATCGTGATGATTTCGCCCAGTGGAAATGATATGTTTTAGATGTATTGCTAGTATATGCTTTTCTCAATACATGTATATACGTTGATTACACGTATGCTGTAAGTTAGTTGTTTAAGAACGTCGTTCAGAATATAGATCGTGTTTGACATGGATGTGCTTAGTTTGGCGAACTGATTAGTGTATAGTTGTTACACCGCTTTTCTTTGGTTTTTGTTTTCAAATTTGATGTAAATAAGCCTGTCCAGAATTTTTAAGTGATAAACCTGATCAATTCCGTTGTACATGTATTTACGTTGATTCTCTTTTATTGCATACATGTATAAATAACTACAACATGAGCTATCTCCTTCTTGTGTTTAAGCAGCATCAGGCAGAGCTGTAGATCTACACGTGCTTAAAGTATATTGACATGTATAATATACACCCTGACATTTTTGCCTGTAAGACACTCACAGCCAACTAGTAATGGCTCGTATTACTATGTGTGCTCTACAGAATGGGTAGATAGTTCCATTTTAAGTTAACCTCAAAGACCACCATTCGTCTCCAACTTGATTTACAGCTCATGTATCCAAACGCTTGATATGTTGCAATGTGTGAGTTTGTCAGGGTGTTTTTGATTCTAAGTCCCTATACATGTATGTTCAAACCCAAAACAATGTGTCCATCTAAAATCAGCTGGAAAATCATTTTTGATGGCTGAACTTTGGAAATGTGAAAGTCTGGCTTTGGGTAATTCTACATCAGGGACTTCTAATATATTGCAATTAACATTACTGCATTTTATAAAATTCAGTTCTGCTTAAGCCATGATGCTAGGGGAAGTGTACATCGCTACGGTTTATATATTTACATGAACAGTTGGAATGAAACCCAAACTGAGGTAAATCGACAAGAGACCGTATTCCGCCGGTTACGTGTGACTATTTGGCAGCTATCATACTGTTGTCGCTGTTCTGGTTTTACTCTCCATACCGTACGTCTTTAATTATATTGTACCTAATTTACCTTAACAAGCGGCGTGATCACTATTAGGCCCTGATGTAGCTATGACAACCTGTGGTCAGGATTATGAGGTCATCTATTAGCGCAATGCGCCATTTCATCTGTTTGCTGTACTTTTTTTGTCGGTTGTATTTGCATTCATCTACATATATGATTATGTGATACTTTGTCACTTTCTGTCCTTTGTGTTCCAACTTCAGAGATATACGCTAAATAAAAATGAATGGTTATGTATTATATAATTCTCGTTTAAATGGTTGGTTGAGTTAGTCTCAGTGAAAGGTAATAAAACACACTTAAAATCATGAACCGTATGTGGTGTTGTTACACAATTTTTTTACGTATACCAATTTCATATTCAGCATATTCAAGTTATCTCATGGGTATGTTATCAGTAGTGTTGGGCTTCCTCTCTTTCTAATACCGAGCCCTGACATTAACTGATGCGTATCTTTTTAGGGGAGCTTGTTGTCCTCTCTTTTTATCATCGGGCGCACACATTAACTGATGTGTATCTTCTTAGGAGGGCTGGTTTTTCTTTCTAATACCGGGTTCACACATTAACTGATGTGTATCTACTCGAGGGAGCTGGTTTTCCTCTCTTTCTATCACCGGGCCCACACATTAACTGATTTGTATCTTCTCTGGAGAGCTGGTTTTCCTCTCTCTGTAATACCTGGTCAACACATTAACTGGTGTGTATTTTCTCTGGAGAACCGGTTTTCCTCTCTAATACCGGGTTCACACATTAACTCATGTCTATCTTCTCAAGGGAGCTGGGTGAAATTACCTGATGTGTGACTTTTCAGGACGGCTGGTTTTCCTGTCTCTCTAATACCGGGTTCACACATTACCTGATGTGTATCTTCTCAGCAGAGATGGATTTCCCATCTCCCTAATACCGGGTTCACACATTACCTGATGTGTATTTTCTCAGGAGAGATGGTTTTCCTCTCTCTTTAATTCCGGAACCTCATATTTACCTGATGTTTAACTTCTCAGGAGAGCTGGTTTTTATCTCTTTCTACATGTAATACTGGGCGCTAACGTGTATCTTTCAACGTGTGATGGGTTTCCTTTCTGGATGACACCTGATTCACACATTACATGGTACAAGTACCCATCTTCTCTGCTGTGGTGCGTTTCCTCTCTTACACCTGATCCAAATGTTAGGCTACCTGATTTGTGTAACCTCAGTTGTGGACAGTTTCGTTTCTTCCTGACCCTGGGGTCACATATTACATGAGTTGTATCTTCTCGGGTGCACTTTGTTTCTTCTCCATCTTATTCCTGGTTTCCCTATATGCTTTCTTCTGTATAAGTCATTTAAATTTTATTTAATAATAAATTATTACAAATTGCAACTTTTAGTGTGGGTTTTTATAATAACTTATTTGTTTTAAGAAGACACTGGAAAACCTAAAGATGACCCAGCCTATCCTGACAGATATCATGACTGAGAGTAGTGACGATAACTTTCTTTAGGAATAGATTTGTTACATATTCCGTTGTTACAATTTGCGTTTCAGACACTGACGCAATTTGTAACAAAAGGCAATTTCTAATAATTATTAATATTTGAAACTTTTTTGCAATAATTATTACAAATTGCAACTCTGATGGTGTGTTTTCTTGATAACTTATTTCATTCAAGAAGACACTGGAAAATTTCATCTAACGATGAACAAAGCTAACCTGACAGATGTCATGACTGGTATCAATGACGCTTAATTCATTTAAGAACGAGTTTGTTACAAAATGCGCAATCACGTTAGCGCAATTTGTACTGTCACCATTTGTGCACATTTTACCAGTACCAATGCGATTATTTGTAAAATGGGTGAGTGATGTTTACGGGGGGGGGGGAGGGGCTGGTGATTGTTGAAGAGGTTTTTAGTGTCTTTGTAAGACTATGATTTTTGCTACGCGGGGATATGATGTTAACTGTGAGGGTTTATAGTGTCAACAACGGGACGTTTTCTATTATTACAAAAAGACCACACTAAATAAATGAGTAAGTGATTATGACTGAACGGCCCTTCTGCAATTTTGCAGAAATGCCATGGCGATGACATGTTTACACTCGGAGGCAATGAATGGTTTTCAAGATTATGGGAAGATTCAAAATAGAAGCAAAAAGATCAACATGGTTAAAAGCAGTTAAAAGAAAACAAACCTCGTTAAAACTGGTAAATCACACAACGGTTTAGAATAAAAAATATATTTTGCGATATAGGCCAATGGCCTTGAAATTTTTAATGGTAGCATCACCCGCAATCCTGTCAAATGAATTGAATATAGTGTTGACTGTGCAGAACTTTTCTAGAACATGAGCTAAGCCTACACAGTCAACTAAGATATGTTTCATGCCGTATTGAGCATCTCATCAAGACACTCGGGAGCACTGCTCCTATCAAGAATATAACTGTGTGTCAAACGCGAAGGTCCAATACGGCATCTGGTTAAAACTACTTGATCTCTACAAAACTTACCATGTGTATAAGAATTATAGCCAATGACAGGGCGAATAGCGTGCAATTTATTATATTACGTCCTTTCATTAATTTAATCACTTCTCCTTGATTTTTCTTGGAAAGTGCTAGTGAGCTTCGTGGTAGTGACCATTTTCCTCTTATCCTAAAACATATCACTTCTACTTCTTTAGAACACGTAGATAGGAGGACGTTCGATAAAGCAGATTGGATCACATTTTGACATGATCTGCGAGGCTAATATCACTCCAGAGATTCTCAGTGCAGCAGATGACCCTACCATAAAATTTAATGAGCTTGTTTTATGAGCTGCCGATAGAAGTATATCTAAGACCTCGACAAATACAAGTCCAAAAGTAAACCCTCGTACCACAATGAATGTCGTAAAGTCCTCGAGGGCCGGAAAAAGGCTGAACGCAGATTTAATCATTGTTCTACTGATAATAATTTAAACCAGGTTCGTAGTTTTAGAGCTAAAGCTCGTCGATTCCTCAAGTCCAAGAGACGATCTTTTTGCCAGAACTTTCTTTCGGACACTACGTCAAAAACACCCATGAGTAAGGTCTGGAACAAGGTTCAGAAACTTAAGGGCAAGCATAATAAAGCAAAACTCTAGCTTATAAAAGATGAAGATAATATATTAACCTTTCCATCTGATATAAATTAGCAGAGACAATTTCCAACAAATCTTTTTCTGAGAATTATACTTCAGAATTCCAGCATATTAAAAACCAGAAGGAGAAATTTCTGCTAAAAATTTAGAAATTATAATCGTCCTTTTACTGTCGCTGAATTTAAAATTGCATTACTGGCACACGATACTGCGCGTGGCCCTGATAACGTATATTATAAGTTTCTGAACCATTTACCGCCTGATCCACTTGAGACTCTCTTGGACTGTCTTATGATATTTGGATAACTGATAATTTTCAACCCCCATGGAGGAAGGCGTGTATCATCCCGGCTGCCAAACCGGGTAAGGATCATACTGATCCGTCTAATTACCGTCCCATACCTCTTACCAGCTGTGTCTGTAAGACTATGGAACGGATGATTAATGATAGACTTGTTTGGTTTCTTGAAACCAACAATTTAATATCTAATATACAGTGTGGTTTTCGGCAAGGTAGATCTACTATGGATTACCTTGTTCGATTCAAAACCTTTTTTCGTGGTTTTATCAATAATGAACATGTGGTGTCGATATTTTCCGACCTTGAACAAGGCCTACGACACCACATGGAAATGTGGTATTTTAAAAGACCTTGCTGATATGGGTCTTAAATGTCGATAACCGATGTTCATATCAGAATTTTTATCTGATCGTCAGTTTCAGGTTCAGGTGAGTCTACTCTTTCCGACTCGAATAAGCAGGAAATGGTGTACCCCAGGGCAGTATTTTATCACCAGCTCTGTTCAGCATAAAAATAATTAACTTAGGAAAAACCTTAACATCGGGCACAGAGGGTTGTTTATATGTTGATGACTTCCTTATATGCTACCGAGCTAAAAATATGAATAATATTGAACGTCAGTTTTGGCTTTGTCTGAATAAAATCGAGAAATGGCCAATTGAAAACGGTTTTAGATTAAAATCGTTGGTATGCATTTTTATAACAAACGGAAATTTCATCTTGAACCCGATCGAAATTTTGTGGTAAACAGATTAAAATTGTTGGTGAAAGTAAATCTTGGAGTATAATATTGGATAATAAATTATCTTGTAGACCACATATAAATATACTTAACCTGCGGACGGTTAGGGGTTTCCCCTGAGTTTTGCCGGTTTTCACCCACTATATTGCTGCTCGCCGTCGTATAAGTGAAATATTCTAGAGTATGGCGTAAAACACCAATTAAATAAATAAATAAGTATAAAAATACTTAAAGCTAAATGTACAAAGGCTCTCGATATAATCAAGGTCGTGTCTAGCACCGAGTGGAGTGCTGAATATCTATTTTATTAAATTTTTATCGTTCTATGGTGAGGTCTAAATTAGACTGTGGTGAGGTCTAAAAAAGTTCTGCTAGGAAGTCGTATATAAAAATGTTTGACACGGACAATCTCTCATTTTGGGAAATATTTCCTACCCAAAGAAGGAAAATATCTTCAATAACATCTTATAGGGTTGTCATAGTTGTGTTTACAACCATGTCCACGTAGGCCTACATATCCGTCTCGTGTCAAACCTAGACGGGATTCCCCCACAGTGAAAACGATAGGAGGACATGTGATGTCTTAGCACAGTATTGCTTCTGACAGGAGAATTCCCAAGCGATTGCGCTGTCCTAGATGCCTTGAATTTTGAATGTAGCGCCACTGCCTAGAAAATATCTTTAGTTGCAAGTTTTGGAATGCAGGTAGTCAATACTGGACATTATATTGTTGGAACAGGGGAGGTAACAAGGGTCTAGGTACTGGACTAAATTCTGATATCTAGATGAATGTCACACATATGGTTTACAAGTAAATTAAGTCAGTCAATTTTCCAAAGTATTCTAAAACCCCTGAGTACATCCCTCTTAGTTCTCCAACTCGTGCTGCACACTTAGTTTCCCCTGGTATGAAAAAAACTTTCTCATGTAAAGTGTCGTAAGTGTTGTATTAGTAACAAGTAGTCGCAAAGAATGGAAGGAATGGAAAGAAGCCAGCATCAGCTGAACTTAAACTCACAGCGGCCGCATTGGCGAGAGGCTACTCGGTCATTACGCTACTCTAGCGCGCTAACCAACTGATCCACGGCCCCATATCTGAATATAATCCTGGGACTTGATTTAATCAGACTTCCGCTATATCTGTGCACATGGGTTAATACGAGTTAAAACTAACACAGTCATCTGGTCATACTGTATTCTATTACACCTTCCCGTTCCTATACAACAGTGTTCCGTGAAAAATCACAGTAGTTTTGCCTGCAATCGACATTTTGGACACAACTTTCATCGGCATTTCTATTTCTCATGTGGTGTGTCTTAAAGGGCTAGATATCATACTTGCCGTCATGTAGGTGGATGGTAGTTAAATGTGGTGTTGAACAACAGTCAAATTGAAATCCAACAATTCATATGAATTCTTAAACTTCCTTCATTCAACAATATGGTAGCTGACATAGGGTCACACATAGACGGTCAAATAAGGCCTTTGGTCGCCTTATTTATTATGTACCTTATGTACTTGTTACAGTTGTTTAAACTCAGGAAGGTGAAATAGACCTATGACCAATTTACCTCAGTTACTTGCAGCACTTACTTAACCCAGAAAGGTAAAACAACGCCTTTGGCCACTTTACCACGGTGACTTCTAACTCAACATGATGAACCGTTCTAAAAAAAAAACAAAAAAAAAACAAGTTCGAAGTATATTGCCGATGTGGCGTTAAGCCGTAATTATTCATTTAATCGGCGAACGAGCTGCGCAGAAGGTTCAAATGACAGTTGAGCGCTACCGTTTCTTCTGACGCTGCTGTGAGTGTGTACTTCATATATGTTTTATGATCACACGTCACCGATAATTGTGACGTATTAGGGGACAGAGCAAATGAGTTCTCAGCTTTGGGCCGTCTTGATACGGACATAAAGGAGCTACCCATTAAATATGATGAACTGGTTTTAAAATAAGTACTGGGAACTTGTGGGACGGTGTAAGGGATTGAAAAGCGGTGAGCAACTCCACAGTTGTCACTCGGTACCGACGGTGAATTAAGACGAGATCTTTCTACATTATAACAAACATTAGATCCATGGTGTCCTTGTCAACCAGTCATGACGTCATCCCCTATACAGTGTAGAGTTTGAATCTCCTGCTAACCGATGACTTGAACAAATATGACTATTTTTAATCAAGACACAAAACTGATAATGTGTTCTTATCTACTGACACTCTGCCAGCAGCCAAAGATATGGCTGCTTTTGCCCTGCACCGGTTTTTGTTTACAACCTCGGTCCAAGGAGCCTGCTGGAATTTGCTTTCCATCGCGTCTTACAGTTACGATATCACAATAACCAGATGGTCACACCAAATATTTATTACGTCATTCTCTCTCAGGAGATTGCGATAGTTTCGGGGTTGGTTTACTGGGGGCGCTGTAATATACACTACTCAGATAACATCGCCTGCTTGTGAAATATATCTTAGTTTTGGTTTGTGTTTCAGGGTAAAAGGGATCGGTCGTCTGCGTGTCCCGTCGCTTCTGTGATACCGGAAATAACGTCCAGAAACACCAACGCTGCGACCGTCATGATCGCTGAGAAGGCAGAGGACATGATTAAAGGCATCATTCAGATAAAACTATAATATTAATTGTTGAATATGTTAAATATGTTTGAAGCTCATAGACCTTATTATACGTACCATTGTATTTGGCTCAATGCGATGTGAGTTTTACAGGCGCATGCGCTGAGTCACCAGCCGTTGAACATCATCACCCAAAACCTTGCTTGTGTCGTCCTGTTTAGATCGTGCTATAGCACACACGCTTGACATGATCGTTATATACGGCCAGTCCCCCATCACCGCCAACGCTGCCAAAGTATCATAGGTGTTCGGATTGGCTTTTCTCATTGGCTGTTAATAAAACTGCTTTTAAATCAAAATCTTATTTGTCCATAATGTATAACATTTCTGAGTTTATGCTCATGGACATCACTACACACTCCCTGTAGGGGTCGTTTGTCCTGGTGCAACATTCGAGGGTTCCTGATCCCCCTTGGCCCCGGCAGTTCTGGCTTAAGTAAGCTCGCGAGATGATGAAACATTCAAGGATGACGAAACCTCTTAGCATCTGTGATGGGAATCTACATTAGCAGAACTCCTGCATGTTAACAAGCCAGGCGTATTTCACACAACCGGGGACTCTTTTTATGTGATTTCAGGGAAATAAATTTAAAATATGAAAGCAGTAGAAGAAAGAGTTGAGTCCTTTTTTTTTGTTGTTTTATAAATATTCATAAAGTTTGCTGATTGTATCCATGCGTGGAAACATAGAAACAAGGTCGTATACCAGCCATAGCCAATATGGATGTTCCAAGTCAATAATGACAAATCCAGTTCACATAACGATGCTTAACACAAACAAAGAACTAAGAAAGTAAGTGATGTATAAAATTAGAGAAGAATCATACAAAAGAAGCAGTCAACAGTTTTCAGTGATGAAAAGGCACAAGGTATGCTCCAGGAAGTTTACACGTTATAGACAGACTTGTCTGAGACATATTTTGTGTAATGCGTGATGAACAAAATAATTTGCTCTGCTGACTAAAGCTTTTCTACAATTATCCGGTACAACACCTGGCGAGTGTCCAGGAACCGACTTGGCTCTGGAAGCTCTAATCCTACAAATATCCCGGGCGCATTTTCTGCCATATATTTCTTGGAAATTTTTTTTTTGCATATTTATCTTTTCGTTCAACCATAAAGCGTGATAATTTCGGCTTAGAGCCTTTTGTTTATGAGCTATGCCCACTCTCATCTCATGGTCAGTTGACTTACTGTATGTAATGAACGTTTATGAAATCCTGTGCCTCGAATCGAGGAGACATGTAGCTGGTAAGGCGGCCCACGGTGGAAGGACGTTCACACTCTAAACACTATAGTCTTACATTTAACATTGTAAATGTCCCAGCACATAAGAGTGTGTCTGACCACTTTATGAAGTGTTCATGTGTTACCGCTTGTGGGAGTGTTCACATCACAACTTCGATAACAAAGTTGGCTAATCAATACCTTGAACCAACTGTTAGAACAGAGTTTTACAGAAGTTAGCAGTTTTAAAGGAGGGGGAATGTTAATACCTATAAAACGTGTTAAAACATTAACACGTAATAAAACTGGTCAGATACAAGTAACTCTTGTACAGTCAAACCTCCTGATCTTTGCAGTGTTAAATATAGCACATACCTTTTAAGAGAGCATTTGGCATTTTCCTGAAACTTTATGGGCAAGACAGAGACCATGTGAGGGTCTGCATGCGCTATTTGATTGGCGGTACTTTGATTTTTATCCACAGTCCATACCTGCCAGTTCTGATTTACCTGGTGTATGAAATGATGTTTTGCAATCATTTCTCTCTCCCCCATACTCAACAGTTTGCCATTCCGACCCAGCTTGTCAAACGCTATTTAAAAACAAACCGGAAGAGCAGTTTAGGGGACAATTTACACAGGATCTGGTGGCCTCAGCTGGTCTGAAGGGCCACTAGGTTTACTACTATGCTGATTAGATCCTTTTTGTGGAATTTTTGATGTGGATAATGTCGTACCACATTGGCAAATTAGGTTTTCAGGAGAGTACCTGAGGAACAGATGGGGCTACGTGCTACCTGCAAAGTAACATTGTTTTGAGTTTATAGGCAAATGACATGAATCACTTATATAAATAGAGAGCAGACTGCAGAAGAGGCCACAGTTGAAACATTTGTTTGCTTTAGTACTGTCAAACCCTCATGTCCCTTTCCTGCACATGGGAACATCGTGGCTGGAATAAGTTGAACACAAGAGCCGCTTAATGGTTTTTGATATGGTAAGGAAAACAATCAAAATGAACCAAAATGGTAGCACATGTTTGGACCAGATAAAATGTACTTGAACACTGTGCTGGCAAACTGAGATCAAGTAAGAAACACAAGGTTTATTAAATGTTAATATGTACATACTGTGTTTGCTGTTACTGTCAGTTTTTTGCTTTGTGAATCAATTGACATTTACAACCCCTTGAGATTTCAGTTCGGGGCATATTTGCTCCAGCCGGTTGGTCGAACTGGGCCAATCCGACCTCCTGTCTCTATCTCTGTAAGAGCCATGTTCAATGTTGGTATTAAAAATCTTGTAAATCCAGCCTGCCCTCAGACACTGCGATCCCGCTCTGCTCCATTAAGGGTCGCAACCCAGGGAGCAGGTACTCCACGATATGGGTCTATTACAATTACAGGGTCCATACAGGAGAGCCTTAGGTTAGTTGCCTTTTTGACGACAATGTTGCCCAGAGGCCGAATTTCACCTCGGAGACTCCATGGGAGTAATGCCGCTTGAATTCAGTGGGCAACTGTTGTAGATGTAATCTCATTATACTGGTTTCAGAAAATCCACCCAACGGTTCTCAGTTATATTTTCTGTTTGTGATAACGCTTACATATGATATGAACCTGTCTCTTGACGTCATTTTGAAGGAAACTGATTTGTTTGAAATTTTGGATGTAAAGTTAAAGGCGAGCTGTGCAAACCATTGTTGGGATGTCACATAGTACAAATGTGTACAAAAACCATGTGGGAGTTACCTCTCCTGCATGGATAACGTACAGTTCTGAGAACTAAGTATCTACCATATCAATCTGTTCGTTTGTATTGAATTGTAAAGCACGGTGGTATTTGTGTCGACAGGTAAGTCTTATAAAACGGGGTATACATATATTTGGGGTGGAAATATTTATTCAGCTAGGTAGTTGTCTTTACTTGATCGTTTTACCGACTATCAGACACTGCTTAGTTGGTCGGATCGTCCTCACACTGCCACAATATAGTCAAGACGTACGCCATAGAAAGAAAAATCAGAGCAGCAACGACAGTGTTATAGCTGACAAATGGTCACAGGTAACCTGTGAAATACGACCCCATGTCCATTTATCTCAGTCAAGGTTTGCTTCTAACTGTTTATGTAAATACGTATATAGTAACTACTTACACGCCCCTAACACCATGTCTTAAGCAGCAATAGGTAATATAAAGCAGTGATGTTAGTTACAGTCTGACAACTGGTCCGTGTCCTCGTACAGACTCTACCATCAGCCTGTGTATGAACCTGTATCACCCTCGATAGACAGTCTGGATATTTCCTTCTGACGGAAAACGACTGGATTGGGTTCAGGCTCATACTGTTTAATTATGTCGATCTTGTCACCACATGTATACGGGTTGATGGGAGGCCTCTACGTTATTGTTTATGAAGCTTTGACCTTGAAAGGCCTTATGCAGAGTTATGTTAAAGGTCAGTAACTGGCGGTGAGGTGTCGCCTGTGGTACACAAAGCCCGAACATATTAGCTTGATCACGTATTGTGGTTTATTGCTGTCTTAACAACGTTCGACTGTCGGCTCCAAATATAAAACTGTGGTAGTCAAAAATTGATGAATAGCGTATACAGTTTCCCTTTTCCATGTACGTCAGCCCGTTTGTTATATGATAGCCTATAAGCTAAGGAATGAGGGTTTACGTAATGGTGCTAAAGGTAAATCAAGTCTTAAAATTATGTACGAATTTGCACAGAATATTTTCACCCTGACTGTGATGAATACAGATAACGTCCCGGTAATGCTGTCTATTTTACAATTTTTAGACCAGATGTATATGTATCCATAACTAAGAGGCTACATCTATTGTTAACTCCACACTCTTAACACAGACAGCTCTAGCTAATCTATACAAAGGCCTACATGTATGTATACTGCCGTCATCATTGTCCAATATGTTACACCCTCCATGATCCGTGATCACTGCGCGAGGGTACATATATAGGGCCTGCTAACACAGCTTATCCCGTCAGGATGGCCGAATACATACATGTATATCTCCATTGCTTATACATGACCTAGATACAACTGGCGCTGACAAACTTCTATAGTCCTCCTGAGGTAACATATCTCCAATCAGGATTTTGATTAAATCCTCCCCCTTACAACACTGTAGAGATACGTTTGTTTCCATGATGAAAACGATCAAGATCCAGCATTGCTTCTGGATTGGTCCCCGCCCCCTTTTATATCGCGAGAGTCGTTTTATGATATGACAAAAGCAAAATTTGCCTACTTTCTAACTTAGCTGATATATATGTATCTATATTTAAGAGACTACATGTATTAATAATTCTACACTCTTCACATAGACAGCTCTAGCTAAGCTATAAAGAGGCCTGCATGTATGTATACTGTCGTCCTGACACCCTCCATTAACCGTGTAAGTTTGCTTATGGATTATCTAGGGTTGTCTTTGTGAAGATATAACTGACGATGACCTACTTATACAGTCTACCTGAGGTTGTATATCTCCAATCAGGATTTTGAGGTGTCTTCAAAGTGTCCCCGTAACAACACCGTAGACCATATATATAACTTCATTATCAAAATGGTTAAGTTCCAACATTCCTTCTGGTGGATATCTTTTCCCCTGTTTTAACATCTCGAGATTCTTTTTCATACACTGCTCTTTATGGCATGACAATAGTAAAATTCACCATATTTCTAACTGAGCAGAAGGGATGACCTACAAGGGAGGCGAGGCACACACACTGATATAGGTCTTACAATGCTTTTTAAAGGAAAATTGCAATAGTAACAAAAAGTATTATATGTTACCCTACATATATGGTTGAAAATGTTTTGGGAGATAACTCACTCTGAAAAATGGGCACTACCTTTAATGGATTACTGAAGAATGTATGTCGCTTTTATAAGATACATAAGTTGGAGAATGGTATAAATAACTGAAAGTTAACGATTATATATTGAAGCTCCTCGCCGTACAAACTTACATCACATGAATCAGCTGTTTCTTGAAGAAAGGGATACTGCGTTTGCAGACGCTGTAATACTTTATCATCGTTTGAAGGGTGGTTTTATGACAGGAGATAAAAAATGCAATTATATGGGTGAACTAAAACAAATTAGCTTTGAAAAGAAATAAATCTTTTCCGGTTAGATTGATACTTCATATCTGAAGACTTTTGGTGATTACCTCATAAAACTGGGTACAAAATTATGCTGACGGGTGGAAACCTGTTCTGTGGGAAACTGAGTAACTGAACAAATAAGGCCCTTAGGTTGTTACAGATATTACATGATCACTTCAACACAAATGGTCATGTGCCTTTTTTGTTTGTTTCCATATTAATAAGCAGTAAAACAACAAACAATAGTATTCATCTTGTATTCCCTTTTGGGTTTTTTGTACATGTATGTCAGATGTGTTTTGTCTTCACTATGGGTGTCTTGTACGTACATCTAATACATTTTGAGCTCTTTGTGGGTTTCCTGAACGTCTGATTCATTTCACGTTCTCTCTGGTTTTGTGTCACAAGACATTTTCACCCAACAGCGAGCTTGTACAACTCTCAAACGAGAAAGTTTTCGTTATCACCCTGAATGTGCCTAGGCTTGGTGCAAATGCAGTTTAATTTTCAGCTCTATCGAATCAGTGGTTCTGGAGAGGAAGATTTGTTTAGTTTAACAGAAATCCAATATGGCCGCTAAGTCAGTCGACCAAATGTCACCAAATGTCAAAAAACACAACTTCAGATACTTTCCTAAAACGTTCTAAAGTTTCAGGAATGTACCATTGGTCGTTTTCTCATAAAATGTATCACATAACTGTCGGGAATAATAATAATTCGAACAGATATACTGGGGTTTAAAGCCTAGGGATTCAAGCCTGTATGTCTGCAGATGGCCGTGGGTTTCCCGGGATTGACCCGGTTTGCGTCCACCATAAAGCGGGCCGGCGTCGTATAAATGAAATATTCTTGAGTACGGCGTAAAACACCAATCAAATAAATAAATAAGTACATCAAGCTTGTATGGCTTGAACCGCTAATAACAATAGGTTTTGCAAACTTTTGGAAGCATAAAAATACAACACTGCAGTGATGTTAACTGTTATATATTAGACGCTCCTGGTCTAGAATTAGCTGTCCCTCAAAAACTGAATTATAAGAGGATTTGTATGTGATTTCCTATGTTTACCTGGATCAGATATTTATTTAGGTTTTGGAAGAAGCTGAGAAGGAAATTCCGGAAAAGACACACAAACTATATCCTCTTGTTTGACGTTAGCTTCTAAATAAATTACTGCACACGAGTATCAAATCATCTATCTGCATATATTTAAACATTGTAGTCGTAGGCAAGGCTTCTTGGATGTGCTGTAAGCTTTGTAGCACATGGACTGTATACTGTACACACCTGTTGTATACTAAAGATTGGCTAGCCGCAACATATAAACTCTCTATGGGTGAGGTTCTAAAGGCACCAAGGCTGAGCCTCAAACCCTGGTCATGGACACATTTTAGATACGATTTCATGGCGGAACCGTAAATGATGGAACCAAGGTCAATTTAGGCCTCACAAAAGTTTCATAAAATTGACCGCTCAGTACATAAGTTAAGACTAGACTTTGCTATATACAACCTTAATTATATCCAGATCCTTACTTATACGTCGTTTTGGGAATTTGCCTTACGATTGTTGACCTCGAATGTCCATCTTGGTTGACGGCTGGCATACAAATGTCTGTTTCGACGCATAGATTTTTTCATTTAGCTTTAAGCATTTTAACATGGAGGGAAATGAGGAATTTGCTATCATCTATGACTCCTGAAAATCTGTTTTCAGATCTCAATTTTTACTGGTTTACCATAAAATTTTGAAGTCGAAATGAAGATCCGTTCACAATAAAAATGCATATCGATGGTTTTAGATGTAGAAAATCTAAAATCATGTTCAACTGCCCATTTCTTGGTCTTATTGAGAGAAAACTGCAGCAGTCTTGCCGATGTTATTCATATTTTAGAGCGGTAGCATATACGGAAATCATCAACTGTACATATAAAGAACCTTCTGTACCACATGTTTAAGTTTTTCACAAGCTATTAAGTTTGAAGCTAAACAGTATTGGTGACAGTATGCTACCCTGACTGACGATAGCTGACGATAAGATAAAAGCTCTGATAAATAATCATAAGCGATAAGTCCCATATCTGAGAGGCCTTTTAAAACACCTTATTTCCAGGCATCGTCGTAGTTCGGTGACGCTTTCAAGGTCGAAAAATAGTGACACGTTTTGTTCATTATCTTTTTTATCATTACGAATAAAAGTTTCAATTCAACAAACTTTAGATCGACTTTGAGGAAAACCACATTTAATATTAGACGGTAAATTGTTGGTTTCTAAATACCAAAGAAATCTATCATTTATTATTCGTTCCATACTCTTAACCACCCTGCTAAGAGCTATGGGACGTTAACTAGACGGTTCATTATGATCCTTAACCCGGTTTTAGAACCGGGATAATACACGCCTCCCTTTATGAGGGTGGAAAACTTACCACTAATCCAAATATCATGATTAAACAAGCCCAAAAGACTCTCCAGTGGCTCAGATGACAAATGGGTTAGAAACTTAGAATAAATATTACTATGACCACACGTTCTATACGTTGTTACAACCACAAATCTACATAATAAAGCCCACCCTGGCGGTAAAGAACAAGGAAAATGAAGTTTTAGACTTTGATCATAATGTGGAGAATTGGTCGGCATTTTCAGTGCTGACAACTAAAGATTTAGCACGTCCTGCAGCAAAACAATGTTATTGCTCTAGGTAAAGCTTTTGATAATTGCGCTGGAGATGTTTAATGAAATTATTTATTCATTTGATTGGTGTTTTACTCCGGACACAAGAATATTTCACTTATATGACGACCGCCAGCATTATGGTGGGAGGAAACTGGGCAGATCCCGGGGGACACCACGACCATCCGCAGGTTGCAGTCAGACCCTCTCACGTATCAGCAGAAAGGAAGACGACCTGGGCTGGATTTGTACTCACAGCGGCCGCGTTGGTGAGATCCCCCTGTGCCAAGACGTCGCGCTGACACACTAACCTCCTCGGCCACGAGATATTATAAAAACTTAGTCCAGGCAGATGCAGACGTAGATTTGTTGACAACTTACTTAATTCATTCACAGATATTGTTTTAGGTTTACCGTAAACAACCATCGGCAAGTCAGTGATATTTGAGTGTCAACACATGTTGATACTTTCCACACTGGCGAATGAAGTTTTCAGGACAATGTTCGCGGAAGAGATACGGTGACGTGCTTTTTGAATTGTTTCTTTTGAGTTAATGACCTGTTTCTCTTTTATAAAGAGAAGACAGTCCATAGAGGAGGTCATACACGCTTCGTCGCAATTTTAACGTTTTATTGTCTTAATACAGGCAAAACATATTAGGTTTGTACAGATCTACTTTGGCGGTGTAGAGATCGACTGAGGAAAAGAGGGGTTATCAAATGGCGATAAGTATCATCGTCTTTTTTATGTTGCGTATCGCTTGACCTTTACACACCCTTGTGATTTTAGTTCGGAGCATATCTGCTCCAACCGATTAGTCAAACTGGGCCAACCCGATGTTCAGTCTCTAAACAAGAGCCGAAGTGAAGTGTTGGACTTGAAAATCTCGCAAGACCGTTCTCTTCAAGTAAGGGTCGCAACCCAGGGCAAACAGGTAGGCTTATTCCTCTATGGTCCCTCACACAAATATAGGAGATGTGAGTGTATATTTCACCGAGGCCTCACGGTAGAGCTCTAGGTTAGGCGCCCTTTTCGACAAGCTTGCCAAATAGACTTAGGTCGTATTCTTTCCGGCCTGGAGACCCCACGAGGATAATGCCGCTTTAATCAAGTGTGCAACTATTGTAGCTATTGCCTACTCTCATTATACTCATTTGAGAACATCCATCCGACATTTCTCAACTATACTTCCAATGTATTCTGTTTGAACCTAAACGGGAAAACAAATATAAATGATTTGAACCCATTTACTGAAGTAATTTTGTGGGAAACTGATTGTTCGTTGAAGTGTGACATTCACGGATTGGCCTTAAGCTAATGGCGAGTTGAAGAAACCATTCTTGAGATGTCACAGAGTATAAATGTGTACAAACACACTGAGGGATTTACCTCCCATGTACAGATCAGGTGCATTTCTCAGAACTAAGTATTTTCTATTCCAATCTGCTCAGTTTCACCAAGTTGTGAAGCCAAGTGGGATTTGTGTCGACAGGTAAGCTCTGTGAGACGATTATATGTAGTTTGGATGGAAACGATCTGTCAGGTTAAGGAGTTGTCTTTACTTGACCGTGTCACCCACTGTCAGACACAGTTTAATTGGTCTGCTCGTCCTCAGATCGACACAACGTAGATATACGAATGGGACGCTTTCTTTAAAGACTGTAACATCAGCCATGCTAGCCTGTGTGTGAACCTAAAACCGTCGATATTTGCGTAACAAGGAAAGCGACTGATTTTTGTTCAGGTTTATACTGTTTGACTGTGTCGATCTTCTAACAGGGCGATATTACGTTATTAATTTGGGGCCGTGAAGCTTTAACCTTGAAAATCATTATACAGTTGTGCTGAAGGTCTATTACTGGCGGTGACGTGCTGCCTACGGCACACATAGCGCGGATATCATGCCTGTATGGATCGCTGTTCATTTACTTACAACGTGTAAATATAAAAAAAAGTTGTGACAATAAAAAAAGTCATTTTATACGTGTATAATCGTTCACCTAATCCCTGTACGCCAGTCCGTCTGTTGTGTGATAGCCTATATCAGTTGCTCAAAGGGGCTTCAGTGGCGGAGATTATTAGCACACGAGCACGGAGCAATGGCGAAGAAGCCTACCGCCCAATTCCAGTCCATGCTAGCTTCCTCTCCAGCCGCATGTGGGAAAGTCTGCAAGCATCATGCGGATGGTCCCGGGCTTCCACCGGGCCCCGGTTTTTTCCCGCTATATTGCTGGCGGCCGTCGTATAAGTGAAATATTCCTAAGTGTGGCGTAAAACGCTAACCAAATAAGTAAATAATATTGTTAACGTAAACTGATATGACCGTTGATCTGTGAGCCATCTGATCAGTTGCAGTTAAAGCCGTACTATGTAAATAACGGCCATTGCCATGCCCATAATTTTAAAGATTATGTGCACATTCTTGAGTTGTTGAGGGAACTCCGTGGCTCAGTTGGTTTGCGCGCTAGCGCAGCCCAATGACCCATTTTCCTCCTGTGTGCTGTGAGTTCAAGTCCAGCTCATGCCGGCTTCCCCCCTCCCCACCGTACGTGGGAAGGTCTGGAAGCAACCTGCGGATGGTGGTGGGTTTCCTCTCACTTTATTGCTGCTCGCTGTCGTATGAGTGAAATATTCTTGAGCACGGCGTAAAACATCGATCAAATAAATAAATAAATAAATAAACATATCTCCAATCCAGGCTTTGAGTTGATACGGTGCTATGACAGGCTGTCCCTGTTATAGCGCTGTATTTAATCGGTCATGTACTTCACACATTGAAACGAAATCAACATTTTACGGTTTAATCATTTTGATTGATTAGCAGTTGTATTGTAGTCTTTACTTCTGTGCTTTCTGACAATAACATAAAAAACCACTGGGAGCTGGAATACAAAATTTGACCTTGGTTTATAACTGTTTTAATATAAGTAAGAAATACTCGTGTCACTATTAGTAATGTCGTGTTTATTGTGTTTAATGTCTGTTATATATTGTATAAACTTCTGCAGATAGAGATATTCCAGAGGTTTGGCCCAATTCTCATACATTATATAGGGTCAAGTTACCATCATAGACACTGTAGTCAACAGGCTTGGCTAGAAAATATACATTTAAATAGCGATAATGTCGTTTTTGCACACAGGCTTCCTAATTATGGATTGGAGCTATATATCTATCGAATATCACTATAAAACACCTCTGCCCAAATTAGACTGTCCAGAGTTTTGCCAAAAAGCGCAATAAGAGGAAGAATGGCCAAATTTCTAAATAAAATTTTTATATTCGAGAATTGGAGAATGGCGATAAATAGTACTGTACTCAGTATGTTGTGGGGACACGGGAACAGATCGAGGTTGTGTGCTGTCTTGAACGTTAATATTTTTGTAAATAGGAACATTGTAACAGGTTCCCGCCTGAGCGATTTGCCGTTTTTTTTTTTAAGGAAAAAAAAACTCAAAAAATAAAATCAACCAATAATGGCCGAAAGTATGCAAGAGCGGGATGATGTTCTCACCTGTTCGATATGCATGGAAAGATTCCGGAAACCAGTAATGCTAACCTGTCAGCACAGTTTCTGTAGGGAATGCATTGCTTTATATGCTGAGAAGTCTAAACCTGTACAGACAGATGAGACCTCCGGCAGCACTGGGAATGAGGACGTTCATCAGCTGATAGCATGCCCTGTGTGTCGGTCACCCACCAGTCTGGGGAGAAAAGGTGTAGCTGGTCTGCCTCCCAACTTTCAGCTGGCAGAAGTTGTGCAGAGGTTCTCATCTGGTGTAACTGTTGAGGATGACGCCCCATATTGTTCTCTGTGTGAGGAAGGTAATCACGTCAAAGCTGTCAAGTTTTGTACCAACTGTGGTGTGTTCTACTGTGAGGAATGTCTTGCTATTTGTCACCCAATGAGGGGTCCTCTGAAACGTCACCAACTGATTTCACCCCTGGAGTACCTCTCTCAGGAAACCTCACAAGGTCAAGTCAACAGGGACCACCAATCAACCCAGCAGCCGTCGTGTGCGAGACATGGTCAGCCATTCGGCTTGTACTGTGAACCGTGTCGGATGGTGATCTGTATGGGGTGTGTGGTTGAGCATCAGGGACACGCTATGCGGGATATACCATCAGCAGCTGAGAATGAAAAGGTAATGTGAAAAAGATATTCGTATATCAGCCATCAACCGAAATGGAGTCAATAATCGTGTGGTCATTTCCCAAAACGACTATTAACACAAGCCACGAAAAACTAAGAAATTGTGTAAGTTCAAAATTACTTTGGAATCATGCAAAGAAAAGTGATAAACAGTTTTCATTGATACTAGAAAGAAGCAAGGAATGTTCTGAGCGAATAACTTAAATCACTATCTAAATCGTGTACCATGCTAGTATATAAGTCGATAATTAAAATAAATATGGCATGATTTGGAACTGTTTACTGACCTAAAATTTATGATGTGTAGTGAAGAATGGGACATTTTCTCCTGTACTGTAGTGAGTCTTTTGAAAGGCGGATTTTTTAATGTAGCGTTTTTTTTTGCATTACAGCCAGGTGTTTTGAGCAGGACTAATGAACTGGAGAAAGTCTTAGGCGAAACTAAGGAATCACTGTCAGGAGTTCTGAGGCTGCACAGTAAGATACAGGTTGGTATTTTCCATGACACCTGTTCAATCTCATGTTGTTGTGGTTCATTTTGACTATGTAGAATATTGCTATTAAAGCTTATTCTGTCACATATTATATATGTAGATTACAATTAAAGAGTTAAACCCGAATGCTGACAACTTTTTATCAGAACTTAAACAGGGGAATACACGGACTGATGCGGTTATTTATTTGTGTGAAGGACGGGTCTATTTTACCTGTTTCTCGTTGATCTAATCAGACTATCGTACTATTATTATGACTTTCTTGTCAGTGACACACACGCGATATGCCCACCTCAGACAACTCCATTTGATATATCATCGCCCATCATACGCTGTCATAATATAATCTATAATATATACACGTACACCATTTGATCTGATGGGGCGACAACGTTCGTGTTTGAACCAGCCCCAGGTGTCTGAGGTTGGAAGCATCTAAGGCTTCACCATGCTCGGAGCATCAGTTTTGATGGCACGACCCTTTTAGAGGTTGACCGACGTACCTTTGGGGTTTTGAGTGGACACTTGCATGTACATCACTGGATTAAAGGGAAATCCCCTCCACCCCGGAGACACATTGTTATGTGGCGCGTATAGTTCACCCTTTTACACATACATATATAACTTCTTGAACACGCAGTTCTAAAGGTGTGGATGAGGTAATAAACGAATTTTCTGTTTGGCAGGAAAACCAGGAACTTCACACTGAGGAGGTAGAAAAGGCTTATTGTGCAGCCCTGGAAGCTTTACAAGCCTGGAGGCAGCACTCCTTAGATGGCATAAGAACCCGCTATTCACAGTGGAGTGTGGAGTGTAGTGCTATACTCAAACATTTACAGCTACAGGCCCAGGAAATGGAGAGGATGGTACAGGCTTCCAATGATTTATTAGCATCAATGGACGTGGAGTTTTTGCAGGTAAGTCAAGCATATAAGTCACCGTCTCTAACATTAGTTCATCTGCCTCTACTACAGACGTTACCTAAGACCCAAACCACCCTTAGGAACTGTGATCAGGTATTCAAATCCACCTCTTGCTGCCAGATCTGCTAAAGTTTTAGATCCTGAGTTCAACAGCTTTATTATGCTCAGTGGTACCCATCGGTCCGATAAAAGCAATAAAGTAGCAACATGTAATGTCAAAAAGAACACATTGTATGCTTTTTTTTTTATATAAAACAAGATTTGTATGTAAATAAATTTGCAAATAAGGGGAAATTGTATTGTATGAAGCACAATGGAATTTATTAAGCGGAATTGAGAGCTGATGTGGGCTATGTAATAGATCAGGGAATGGTCTAAATGTTGGATATAAAAGCCAAGGGTGCTTGTGTACTGTGTGTCTCTGGAGAGGTATCTGTTTCTTCTTTACTTGATTTTATATGTAGGCTCAATTCTGTTTGTTGACAGGGTTCCACGGACTTCACCAAAACGTATGTATAAATGTGTTATACCTCCCCATGTTTGTTATACATGCGCACGTGACTATTGTCAGCAGATGTGATTCTGTAAGCTGTAGTTGTCCAAAACATGACTCAAGTGTGAGATATATCTAATGTTCAATCTTACTTTTCTCCAGACAAATTAGATCTAAACTACTAGGAATAGTACATCATGGCATTCTTATAACTGCGCGGACACAAGATCACTACACAACTGTGTCTCTTTATTTTCTCTCCTCTTCTCGCAGGACTGATGACCAGCTGAATGGGATAAGAGCAGATCTGGAGAAACATGAGGTCAGCAGACGGAAGCTTCTAGCTTCTGTCCAATATGACCAAGTTGTTCCTAGACAGGTGACTGTGAAAGAAACAGTGCAAGAATGTCAGGACTTAGAAGCAGCAGTCGGTGGACAAATATCTCCCCTACGTGTTACAAGTAAGTTCTTATGTATAAAAGGCATACAGTAGGGTGTGATTAGACGACATAAAGAACTGAAGCGTTTACATTAGTGTGTGCATCGAAGACACAAACAAAAATGGAGAGGGCGAACGGCTGTCTACTTGCAAAACACACGATAGACTGTGTTAAGAAATCAAACCGATATGTCGTGGGCGTGCCAAGAAAATGAACAGTATTCCAAGAGACACGAAAGTGAGAAGAGTTTACAAAAAGTACAGATAGTATAAACCATACACATTAATGATAGGCAAGAGATAGGGTAGAGTAAAAAGATGCTAACTAATGTGAGGTATACAGTAGTGTGTGCCCGGAATATACAAATTATTGTCAGATATACAGTATGGTTTGCCCAGAGTACAGTAGGATGTGCACAGAAGACACAGGCTAATGTGAGATATACAGTAAGGTGTGCACATAAGACACAGGCTAATGTGAGTTATACAGTAGGATGTGCACAGAAGACACAGGCTAATATGAAATATACAGTAGGGTGTGCACAGAAGACACAGGCTAATGTGAGTTATACAGTAGGATGTGCACAGAAGACACAGGCTAATGTGAGATATACTGTAGGATGTGCACAGAAGACACATGCTAATGTGAGATATACAGTAAGGTGTGCACATAAGACACAGGCTAATGTGAGATATACAGTAGGATGTGCACAGAAGACACAGGCTAATATGAGATATACAGTAGGGTGTGCACAGAAGACACATGCTAATGTGAGTTATGCAGTAGGATGTGCACAGAAGACACAGGCTAATGTAAGGTATACAGTAGGGTGTGCACAGAAGACACAGGCTATTGTGAGATATACAGTAGGGTGTGCACGAAAGACACAGGCTAATGTGAGGTACAGAGTAGGATGTGCACAGAAGACACAGGCTAATGTGAGTTATACAGTAGGGTGTGCACAGAAGACACAGGCTAATGTGAGATATACTGTAGGGTGTGCACTGAAGACACAGACTAATGTGAGTTATACAGTAGGCTGTGCACAGAAGACATAGGCTAATGCAAGTTGAACAATAGGATGTGCACAGAAGACACAGGTTAATGTGAGGTATACAGGAAGGTGTGCACAGAAGACACAGGCTAAGGTGAGTTATACAGTAAGGTGTGCACAGAAGACACGGGTTATTGTGAGATATAGAGTAGGGTGTGCACGAAAGACACAGGCTAACTACATAGTAGGATGTGCACAGAAGACACAGGCTAATGTGAATTATACAGAAGGGTGTGTACAGAAGACACAGGCTAATGTGAGATATACTGTAGGGGGGTGCACAGAAGACACAGACAATTGTGAGGTATACAGTAGGGTGTGCACAGAAGACATAGGCTAATGCGAGTTATACAGTAGGATGTGCACAGAAGACATAGGCTAATGTAAGGTTTACAGGAAGGTGTGCACAGAAGACACAGGCTAAGGTGAGTTATACAGTAGGGTGTGCACAGAAAACACAGGCTAATGTGAGTTATGCAGTACTGTGTGCACAGAAGACAAAAGGCTAATGTGAGTTATACAGTGGGATGTGCCCAGAAGACACAGGCTAATGTGAGGTATACAGTAGGGTGTGCACAGAAGACACAGGCTAACGTGAGATTTACAGTAGGGTGTGCACAGACGACACAGACTAATGTGAGGCACACAGTAGGATGTGCACAGGACATTCAGATTAATGTACAGTTGGCCCAGAAGTCACATAAAAAGGAAGGTACATAGTAGAATTATATATCAGCAGCTGCAAAATTAGATCAGAACAGATGGTTGTGAAGGCATCGGTGTCTACCTTGTTTTTACAAATCAGCGGGTGTAATGTTAGATCAGGACTGGTGTTTGTGTATTCCGTGGTGCCTTGGTGATGTTTACCCCATGTGTACAAGAGCAGGTGTACACTTTTAGAGCAGGACAGATGACATATTGCACCCAATTTTTTGTGCTTTACGCCGTACTCAAGAATATTTCACTTAGACGACGGCGGCAAGCATTATGGTGGGAGGAAACTGGGCATAGCCCGGTGGCAACCCACGCCCATCTGCAGGTTACTTTAAGACCTTTTTACGAACGGCCGAAGAGGAGGCCAGCATGAGCTGGACTTGAACTCACAGCGACCGCATTGCATGGTAAGAGCCTTCTGTTTCATTACTCTGCGCTAACGCGCTAACCACCTGAACCACGGAGGCCCCCGAATTTTTACTGAAACATGTATTCAAGTAAAAATTCGCCATTTTTTCCTAGATTCAAATGTAGTCAAACACTTACTTCAAAGGGGAAAGAAAAGAGAAAAAATGCCCTCATACCTGTTTCATTATTAATGTTAAAGGATATAGATTCCATGTATAAGAGTATGAGGTTTACATGCTCTTCCCCCCTAATATAACTTTGTTGTTAATATTTAAATATTTAGGTATCTTTAAAAAAAAAGGCAAATTGAAAAAAATTTAGCTGACTACTACTGGTGGATTAAATAGTCTTTGGGGGTATTGTGATAATGAAAGTCACTTGGTAAGTTATGTGTGGCGAGTTACCTCCCTTATTACGCAGACGGCTTCGGTACTCCACGAATGACAACAGGCCTACTGCAGCTTGGTAGTGAACTGAGTGTTCAAATGTGTCATAAGTGACAACTAAAACCAATGGCTGGATGGAGGAAGGTATTATTCTTGTTGTAAGTGATAAGTTTTAAACAAATTAGATCGCTAAAAGCCTGTATTTTAACCCAGTACTTAGTCTATGTCTATGTCGTACCCGTCATTTAGTCATGGATTTAGTTCTTGTTGAAGCTCAACTCTTTTAAACTGGCTGAAAATGACAGAGATCTGTATATAAATTACATTTATGTCAAAAATATATGTCATTTTATTTCAAGAGTTTGTGTTGAGCAAGTAAAACCACGGTATGTGTACAGGTATTTACACCTCAGTCTTACAACGTGTGTTTATGGTTTGCTGTTGTTTATGCTGCTTCTGTTGTGTTTTTGCAGAGGCGACGCTGAGATTCACAGAGACAGACGACAGTGAGCTGAGAATCACTGACAGCGGCTGTGTGGTAAAGGGTAAGGGCTTGTCCTGGTTGAGGTACAGGAAAGCTGTGACAGACGGGCGTTACCAGACGGGCAGGTACTACTGGGAGATACACATCACCTGTTCAAATGGCTCTGACTGTCGTATAGGAGTGACACAGGAGAGCTATGGTGTAAGGGGGAGGACAGAACCTGGCTGTAACTCCTGGTACATTGGGATGGCGTACCGTGGTGATGAGGTCAGGTGTTGTAGGGACTGTTATGGTGGTGAGATCAAACCTGGCTATCTACAGTGCAGACGTTACAAACGACCTCATCACCTGGGTGTGTACCTGGACTGTGATGAGCACAGACTGACAGTCCTGGACTGTGACAACAACCAGGTAATGTACACTGTCAGTGATGTTATCGTCACAGAGCCTCTCGTGCCATGGGTTGAGTTTGTCGGGTCTGGATCTGTGTCTGCTCGTCTGGTAACGTGTGACTCTGCAACTCTGCCTCCTGTTCTCTGTGATATGATAAGCACTTCCTGACCATCGGGTAATTATTTATTACATCTTTTCCATCATATTATCATGTGTTGAAGGAGACTGTTTTGTTAGGTTTTTAAAAAAAAAAAAGACAGACCAGTTTGTGTATTGATGTTTTAGTTAATGTTAGCACTGTGGCTAATTCAGTATGTATAGCTTGTTCTGCAAAGTGGTCAGTGATCTGTCACAAGCTTACATCTTGGTGTAGTTATACACAGTCTGTTTCACTTGTCCTGAACATCAATGTCAGGTTTCTTCGAAACAAAATACATGTAGATAATGACTAGGTAGTTATATTTTTAAGTGATGGCGACTTGTAAATCAGCACAATCAGGAGTGTCACTGAGCAAAACGAGCCACAGTTTATACATGACAATACATATTGTCAACATGGTACATGTAGTAATTTTTGTTGTGTCATGTAACTTTAATTTCTAAGAAAAAAACAAAATGAGAAAAATATGCCTTACCCTTTTAGCTTAGACCGGAGCATTGATTTTCCTTAATGATTATGTATTAAATCTTCAACGTGAAAAATATATATACCCTAACTTTTGCATGGTACGTTGCCATACCTCTACATGCAGCTTGCACTTTTGTCTACAATATTCTCAGCTACAACTTTTTTAGCTGTAGTGGTTGAAAGTGAAGTCATAACATTTTCTTACCTTGGTAACCTCCAGTGAGGTGGGTAAGAACTCTGGCAGGGGGGAAGTTTTCAATTCTATCCAAAACAATTAAACCTCTGATGTATTTTATTTTGACATGTTAGATGCAAAGTAGCACAGCAGAAATTGATAGTGTATGAATAACTTAAATACCTCTGTGTCAGTTTTATCCAATCAGTCCTCCTTCTTCAGTTCGGAGGCAAGTCTTGGACCCAATTTCCTGAATTGCGCATTTTTAACCTACAAAAAGGACAAGTTTTAAAATTTTTTGTTAGTAATATCTTTATATGAATTTGGCACTATAACCAAAATCTTACATGTCCAATGGCAAAAGCCAAAGTTCAGGGCTGTCTGTAGTAGCCCACCTGGGTTGATACTCTACAGGTAAGAGTCTGGGATAGGATGTTTTGTGGAGAATGGGGTTTATATTTCTTTTCTGTCAAAAAGAAAATTTGCAGAAATGAACATTTACCCTGTATTACATTAAAATGCAACAAGTGTTGTCCTTAGATTGTAAAATTTTACAACCTCTACTCAGCTGCGCAGAAGTTATGTAGGAATTACTAAGCCTATCCCCACTTGTACCTGTAGAAATGAATTACAAAAACTGAAGAACTTTTTATTATTAATGTTGCCCAGACAGCACATTTAATCAAATTTCATCAAACGTGAGAAGCAGATCAACTTTCAGACCTATTTGAAACACAGCATTAGCATATTATATGTTGTAAAGTCACTTTGCACATAACAAAATTGAAACACATAATCGTGCATTGTACACTATGTGTCATACAAGTATGTAGGTGTTTCAGAATATGTGATAAAAATAACTTGTTACGTCTAAATATATATATATGGTTGTGACCTGATACAGTCCTGGTCAAATAAATGCAATATTACACTCACCTGTGTAAATGAAATTTGGAAGTACAAGCCTGATAAGTGTAAGGGTGAAATTTTGCATAATTAACAGGGTGGGGATGGGGGTGGTGGGTAGATAGGGTTGGGGTTGTAATGGTTGGGGATAACCCATGGTAAATACAAAAAAGTAGTCCAGTTAAGACACGCACAACTTGACCTTATCACAATCAAGGTGATCAGGCAAAATTGGGATTTTTGATTTTTTTTTTTTTTTTGGATTTTCATTCATTATTTATGTAGTAAATTTGTCAAATTCAACCTCAAAAATGTATATCCACTACTAAACTTCCATGTGGTACCATGCCTTCGCATGCAGTTTGCACTTTTCTCTACAACATATCAAAAGTCAACCTGGCATTAACGCCATGTTTTGAGCTGTGGTTGCTGGAGGTGAAGTCATGACATCTTCTTACCTTGATAACATTCATGGGGTGGGTAATAACACTGGACAGAGGGTTTTTAGTTCTATCCAAAACAGATTCTGATATAATTTAACAGGATGCAGTGCAGAAATTTAAAGTGTGTCTTTGTGGCAGTTTTATCCAGTTTTATCAGCGCTTGTTCACACTTCATTTCGGAGGCTTAGCTTGGACACAATTGCCCGAATGGCGCATGTATAACCCATAAGGTGTACTGGGAGTATACTTGAGGCACATCTGAGGTGTACCCTTGAGGTAGGACATATCTGATGGTGTGTCTGAGGTATACATGTACTTTGGGTTGTAGGCCAACATGTATGTGAGGTGTATTGAAGGTGAACCTGAGGTACTATGGTTGGTAAAAAGATGATGGCTGAGGTGGGTCTGAGGTGTAGTTGGAGGTATAGCTCAGGTATATGCTATTGGCAAGAGGGATGTACATGTACCTGAGTGTAACATTTATTACACTGTTTTCACTTTTATTTTGGTGAAAAACAATCTCAAAACCCTAAGCTAATGGCTGTAGCAATTATAGATAAATTAAAGTTGTAAATTTGTAAGTGCATGCAGTATTTTGTTTACAGTTTCAGTAATTTTCAGCTGATTTTTGTATGTGCTCACACTTTACAAATTCAGCCCCAAGAAGTATCAGTCAGTGCACATTTGGGTTCCTTTCCCACAGCCTGGAAAAGGACATTCTGATGGGCAGTAACCTTTGAATAATCAAGGAAAAAGCTACATTTACCAATGCTCTTTTGTTGGACAATATTTGTACAATGAATGGCAAGTATGTATTGGGTGAGACAAAGTCTTATATTTACTTTGTAAACCTTTTTTTTTTGGACAAAAACTGTAATTTTGAAGTCATCATTTTGTTTGAGGTAAAATATCTGAATCTGATCTCTAATTTGAAAACTTTAAAAAGTTTATTCCCACCATAATGCTGGCAGCTGTCGTATAAGTATGTATGGCCTAAAACACCAGTTAAATAACTCAAATCTTGATATCATTGTTTCCTGTATGTTTAGCTTTTTTTTAAATTTGTTGATTGAAGCTTAGCCTTTACTAACAAATTGTCACTACATGTACCTGGCTATAGTTTGAGTAAATACATCAACAGTATTTTGCATTGGAGTATTATAAACATGTCACATGTTCACAATATTAAACATTTTGTGATGTTTATCAGCTGTCAGAACACAATGTAAACATTTGTTTATTAAAAAAAATATATAAAAAATGTCTTTTTCCTAATATATCGACCTCATTACTAAGTAAATATCCGATGTGTTTACCATAAAAAACACATCTCTTAGCTGCTTAACATGTTTCTTTTATGAATAAAAACCAATAATTGTTTCAAAACTCTAACAGAAATGTGTTTAAAAACTAAACTCTTTTTTTAGTATGTAAGCAGTGTGAGGAAGGATGCTAAGTATTTATATTATCAATTATAAATATTTCCTTCCAAGGAGATTTCCATGTAATTGCTGTGATGTAAGATAATACACATTACTGCACATTGTATTCACTGCCCAGGTAGATCCATATCATGTAAGTAATACACCGTGTCTGGTGATTACATATGATGACATTGTGATGATTTCGCCCAGTGCAAATCATATGTTTTAGCTATATTATATGCTTGTATTAATACATGTATATACGTTGATTACATGTATGCTGTGTGTCAGTTGTTTAAGGACTTTGTTCAGAACATAGATTGTGTTTGACATGGATGTGCATAGTCCGGTGAACTAATTGGTGTAAAGTTGTTACACTCCTTTTCTTTGGTTTTTGTTTTCAAATTTGATGTAAATAAGCCTGTCCAGAATTTTTCAGTGATAAACCTGATCAATTGTGTTGTACATGTATTTACGTGGATTCTCTTTTATTTCTTACATGTATGAAAAACTACAACATGAGCTATCTCCTTCTTGTGTTTGTAAGACATTCACAGCCAGCTTGTAATGGCACGTATATGTGCTGTACAGAATGGGTAGATAGTTGCATTTTAAGTTAACCTCAAAGATCACCATTCATCTCCAAGTTGATGTGCAGCTCATGTATCCAAACGATTGATATGTTACACTGTGTGACTTTGTCAGTGTGTTTTTGGTTCAAAGTCCCCATACATGTGTGTTCAAATCCACAACAATGTGTCCAACCCTAACTAAGGTAAATCGACAAGAGACCGTATTCCGCCGGTTACGTGTGACTATTTGGCAGCTATCATACTGTTGTCGCTGTTCTGGTTTTACTCTCCATACCGTGCGTCTTTAATTATATTGTACCTGATTTACCTTAAGAAGCGGCGTCATCACTAGTAGGCCCTGATGTAGCTATAGCAACCTATATAATAGATTATGAGGTCATCTATTAGCGCATTGCGCCATTTCATCTGCTTGCTGCTATTTTTATGTCGGTTGTATTTGTATTCGTCTACATGTATGGTTATGTGACACTTTGTCACTTTCTGTCCTTTGTGTTCCAACTTCAGAGATATACGCTAAATAAAAATGAATGGTTATGTATTATATAATTGTCGTGTAAATGGTTGGTTGAGTTAGTCTCAGTGAAAGGTAATAAAACACACTTAAAATCATGAACCGTATGTAGTGTTGTTACACAAGTTTTTTACATATACCAATTTCATATTCAGCATATTCAAGTTACCTCATGGGTGTGTTATCAGTATTGCTGGGTTTCCTCTCTTTCTAATATCGAGCCCTGACATTAACTGATGCGTATCTTCTTAGGGGAGCTGGTTGTCATCTCTTTTTGTCACCCGGCCCACGCATGAACTGATGTGTATCTTCTCTGGAGAGCTGGTTTTCCTCTCTCTATAATGCCTGGTCAACACATTACATGATGTGTATTTTCTTAGGAGGGCTGGTTGTCCTCTCTAATACCGGGTTGACACATTAACTGATGTGTATTTTCTCGAGGGAGCTGGTTTTCCTCTCTTTCTTTCACCGGGTCCACACATTAACTGATGTGTATCTTCTCTGGAGAGCTGGTTTTCCTCTCTCTGTAATACCTGGTCAACACAATAACTGGTGTGTATTTTCTCTGGACAGCCGGTTTTCCTCTCTAATACGGGGTTCACACATTAACTCATGTCTGTCTTCTCAGGGGAGCTAGTTTTCCTCTCTTTCTATCACCGGGCCCACACATTAACTGATGTGTATTTTCTCTGGAGAGCTGGTTTCCCCCTCTCTCTGTAATACCGGGTCCACAAATTACCTAATGTGTATTTTCTCAGGGGAGATGGTTTCCCTCTCTCTGTAATATAGAGCCCAGAAATTACCTGATGTGTGACTTTTTTAGGACGGCTGGTTTTCCTGTCTCTGTAATACCGGGTTCACACATTACCTGATGTATATCTTCTCAGGAGAGATGGTTTTCCCGTGTGATGGGTTTCTTCTCTGGATGACCCCTGATTCACACATTACATGGTACAAGTACCCATCTTCTCTGCTGTGGTGCGTTTCCTCTCTTACACCTGATCCAAATGTTAGGCTACCTAATTTGTGTAACCTCAGTTGTGGACAGTTTCGTTTCTTCCTGACTCTGGGGTCACATATTACATGAGTTGTATCTTCTCGGGTGCACTTTATTTTTTCTCCATCTTATTCCTGGTTTCCCTATCTGCTTTCTTCTGTATAAGTCATTTAAATTTTAATTTAATAATAAATTATTACAAATTGCAACTCCTAGTGTGGGTTTTTATAATAACTTATTTGTTTCAAGAAGACACTGGAAAACCTAAAGATGACCAAGCCTATCCTGACAGATATCATGACTGAGAGTAGTGACGATAACTTCCTTTAGTAATAGATAACTTCCTTTAGGAATAATTGTTACATATTCCGTTGTTACAAATTGCGTTTCAGACATTAACGCAATTTGTAAGAAAAAGCAATTTCTAAGAATTATTAAAATTTGAAACTTTTTAGTAATAAATTATTACAAATTGCAACTCTCAGGGTGTGTTTTCTTGATAACTTATTTCATTGAAGAAGACACTGGAAAATTCCATCTTATGGTGAACAAAGCTAACCTGACAGATGTCATGAATGGTATCAATGACGCTTAATTCATTTAAGAACAAGTTTGGTACAAAATGCGCAATCACGTTAGCGCAATTTGTACTATCACCATTTGTGCACATTTTACCAGTACCAATGGGATTATTTATAAAAAGGATGTGTGATGTGTACGGGGTGGGGAGGGGGTTGTGGTGGGGGTGGGGGAAAGGAGGGCTGGTGATTTTTGAAGAGGTTTTTGGTGTCTTTGTAAGACTATGATTTTTGCTACGCGGGGGTATGATGTTAACTGTGAGGGTTTATAGTGTCAACAACGGAGCGTTTTCTATTATTACAAAAAGACCACACTAAATGAATGAGGGAGTGATTATTACTTAACGGCACTTCTGTAATATTTTAGAAATACCATGGCGATAACATGTTTACTCTCGGAGGCAATGAATGGTTTTCAAAATTATGGGAAGATTCAAAATCGAAACAAAAACATCAACATGATTAAAAGGAGTTAAAAAGAACCAAACCTCGTTAAAACTGGGAAACCACAAGATGTTTTGGAATAAAAAAATATATTTTGCGATATAGGCCAATGGCTTTGAAATATTTAATGGTAGCATCACCCTCATTGATGTCAAATAAATCGAATATAGTGTTGACTGTGCAGAACTTTTCCCGAACATGAGCTAAGTCTACACAGTCAACTAAGATATGTTTTATGCCGTATTGAGCATCACATCAAAACACTCGGGAGCACTAGTCCTATCAAGAATATAACTGAGTGTGTCAAACGAGAAGGTCCAATACGGCATCTGGTTAAAACTACTTGATCTCTACGAAACTTACCATGTGTATAAGAATTATAGCCAATGACAGGGCGAATAGCGTGCAATTAATTATATTACCTCCTTTAATTAATTTAATCACTTTTCCTTGATTTTTCTTGGAAAGTGCTAGTGAGCTTCGTGGTAGCGACCATTTTCCTCTTATCCTAAAACATATCACTTCTACTTCTTTAGAACACGTAGATAGAAGGACGTTCGATAAAGCGGATTGGATCACATTTTGACATGATCTGCGAGGCTAATATCACTCCAGAGATTCTCAGTGCAGCAGATGACCCTACCATACAATTTAATGAGCTTGTTTTATGAGCTGCCGATAGAAGTATATCTAAGACCTCGACAAATCCAAGTCCAAAAGTAAACCCTCGTGCGACAATGAATGTCGCAGAGCCATCAAGGGCCGGAAAAAGGCTGAGCACAGATTTAATCGTTGTTCTACTGATAATAATTTAAACCAGGCTCGTTGTTTAAGAGCTAGAGCTCGTCGATTCCTCAAGTCCAAGAGACGATCTTTCTGGCGGAACTTTCTTTCGGACATTACGTCAAAAACACCCATGTGTAAGGTCTGGAACAAGGTTCAGAAACTTAAGGGCAAACATAATAAAGCAAAACTCCAACTTATAAAAGATGAAGATAATATATTAACCTTTCCATCTGTTATAGCAAATAAATTAGCAGGGACAATTTCCAACAAATCTTCTGAGAATTATACTTCAGAATTCCGGCATATTAAAAACCAGAAGGAGAAAATTTCTGCTAAAAATTTAGAAATTATAATCGTCGCTGAATTTAAAATTGCATTATTGGCACACGATACTGTATGTGGCCCTAATAACGTATATTATAAGTTTCTGAACCATTTACCGCCTAATCCACTTGAGACTCTCTTGGGCTGTCTTATGATATTTGGATAGCTGGTAATTTTCTATCCCCATGGAGGGAGGCGTGTATTATCCCGGTTCCCAAACCGGGTAATGATCAGACTGATCCGTCTAATTACCGTCCCATACCTCTTACCAGCTGTGTCTGTAAGACTATGGAACGGATGATTAATGATAGACTTGTTTGGTTTCTTGAAACCAACAATTTAATATCTAATATACAGTGTGGTTTTCGGCAAGGTAGATCTAGTATGGATCACCTTGTTCGATTCGAAACCTTTTTTTCGTGGTTTTATCAATAATGAACATGTGGTGTCGATATTTTCCGACCTTGAATAAGGCCTACGACACCAGATGGAAATATGGTATTTTAAAAGACCTTGCTGATAAGGGCCTTAAATGTCGATAACCGATGTTCATATCTGAAATTTTATCTGATCGTCAGTTAAAGGTTCGGGTGGGTCTGCTCTTTCCGACTCGAATAAGCAGGAAATGATGTACCCCAGGGCAGTATTTTATCACCAGCTCTGTTTAGCATAAAAATAAATAACTTAGGAAAAATCTTAACATCGGGCACAGAGTGTTGTTTATATGTTGATGACTTCCTTATATGCTACCGAGCAAAAATATGAATAATATTGAACGTCAGTTGCGGCTTTGTCTGAATAAAATCGAGAAATGGCCAATTGAAAACGGTTTTAGATTAAAATTGTTGGTATGCATTTTTGTAACAAACGGAAATTTCATCTTGAACCCGATCTAAATTTTGTGGTAAACAGATTAAAATTGTTGGTGAAAGTAAATTTTGGAGTATAATATTGGATAATAAATTATCTTGGAGACCACATATAAAAATACTTAACCTGCGGATGGCTGTGGGTTTCCCCGGGTTTTGCCCGGTTTCCACCAACCATAATGATGACCGCCGTCGTATTGGTGAAATATTCTTCAGTAAGGCTTAAAACACCAATCAAATAAATAAATAAATATAAAAATACTTAAAGCTAAATGTACAAAGGCTCTCGATATAATCAAGGTCGTGTCTAGCACCGAGTGGAGTGCTGAAGATTTATTTTATTAAATTTTTATCGTTCTATGGTGAGGTCTAAATTAGACTGTGGTGAGGTCTAAAAAAGTTCTGCTAGGAAGTCGTATATAAAAATGATGGATCCTGTCCACCACCAAAGTTATAGGCTCAGCCTTGGTGCTTTTATAGCTTCACCGGTAGTGAGTTTAAGGGCATGGCTTCTTTCACATCCCAAATTAATGTTTGATCTACGAAAACATGAAACAATCACATACAATTCCTGTGATAATTTTTGAAAACTTTTGCTGACATTAAGGCTAAACATTCAGATTGTAAATTTATATATACTGATGGGTCAAAGGATGGGGACGGGGTTGCGGCTGCAGCTGTGTTAGAGCAGCGAGTTGCTTCTCTTCGTCTTCCATCCTCGTCTTTAATCTTCTGCAGAGGCAGGGGTTATACTCCTGGCCTTATCATATGTTTCTTATGAGCGTGCCCAGAGGACAATTTGGAATAATAAATTTAAAAACCAGCTGATCCTTGAAATATTACCCATACATAGAAAACAAGGCAGACAGGGTGGCGAAAGCTGCCCTTATCTGATTTTAAACATGTCCAAACATTTTTCTTTCATGTTTGATGTTTTCACTACTATATATATCTAAAAGCTGCACCGCCTCGTGTTTTTAAGTTGTTCTGGCCGCGATATGGCTAAGATATTGCCGATGTGGCGTTAAGCCATAATCATTCATGCATTCATTCTTTCATTCTGTATTAATTTGCCAAAGGGACACGGACAATCTCTCATTTTGGGAATTATTTCCTACCCAAAGAAGGAAAATATCTTCAATAACATTTCATGGGGTTGTCATAGTTGTGTTGCCGACCATGTCCACGTAGGCCTACATATAAGTCTCGTGTCAACCCTAGACGGGATTTACCCACAGCGAAAACGATGCGAGCACATGTGTTGTCTTAGCACAGTATTGCTTCTGACAGGAATATTCCCAAGCGATTGCGCTGTCCTAGATGCCTTAAATTTTGAATATAGCGCCACTGCCTAGAAAATATCTCTAGTTGCAAGTTGTGGAATGCAGGTAGTCAATACTGGACATTATATTGTTGGAGCAGGGGAGGTAACAAGGGTCTAGGTACTGGACTAAATTCTGATATCTAGATGAATGTCACACATATGGTTTACAAGTAAATTAAGTTAGTCAATTTTCCAAAGTATTCTAAAACCACTGAGTACATTCCTCTTAGTTCTCCAACTCGTGCTGCAAACTTAGTCTCCCCTGGTATGAAAAAAACTTTCTCATGTAAAGTGTCGTAAGTGTCGTATTAGTAACAAGTAGTCGCAAAGAAGGGCTGTGGTCGCAAATCGCCACGTGCCGATAAAACATATGCTTAATGGTAGCGTTAATATTCACCGTTCTGGCCAATCGATTCTCTGAAAACGAGGCACGGACCGTTCTGCTGCTTGAGGCGGAAAATGACGTCGGAGAGTTCCCGGATGTGCAAATTCCGGCGTAGTGCGGGACATTGATCAGAAGCCTTTTAGCCTGATCCAATAGTTCGTGCCTCAGAAGCATTCGCTCTCAGGCAGCAAAAATCGGGTCTGTCTGAATATATTTATTTCACTTTTACGACGGCGGCAAGCCTTATGGAGGAAGCCGGGTGGAGCCCGGGGGAAATTCACAGACCTTCCCTCCTACGGCCGGAGAGCCAGCCAGCATGAGCTGAACTTAAACTCACAGCGACCGCATTGGCGAGAGGCTACTCGGTCATTACGCTGCTCTAGCGCGCTAACCAACTGATCGGAGGCCCCATATCTGAATATAATCCTGGGACTTGATTTGATCAGACTTGCGCTATATCTGTGCACATAGGTTAATACGAGTTAAAACTAACACAGTCATCTGGTCATACTGTATTCTATTACACCTTCCCGTTCCTATACACCAGTGTTCCGTGTAAAATCACAGTAGTTTTGCCTACAATCGACATTTTGGACACAGCTTTCATCGGCATTTCTAATTCTCATGTGGTGTGTCTTAAAGGGCTAGATATCGTACTTGCTCGTTCTACAAACTTAACTGCCGTCATGTAGGTGGATGGTAGTTAAATGTGGTGTTCAACAATAGTCAAATTAAAATCCAACAATTCATATGAATCCTTAAACTTTCCTTCATTCAACAACATGGTAGTTGACAAATGGTCACACATAGCCTGTGAAATAAGGCGTTTGGTCAATGTACCTTGTTGCAGTTGTTTAAACCAAGAAAGGTAAAATAGAGCTATGGACAATTTATCTGAGTTACTTACTTAACCCAGAAAGGTAAAAAACCGCCTTTGGCCACTTTACCACAGTGATTTCAAACTCAACATGATGAACCGTTTTGAAAAAAAAAAAAAAAAACAGTTCGAAATATATTGCCGATGTGGCGTTAAGCCATAATTATTCATTTAATCGGCGAACGAGCTGCGCAGAAGGTTCAAATGACAGTTGAGCGCTACCGTTTCTTCTGACGCTGCTGTGAGTGTGTACTTCATATATGTTTTATGATCACACGTCACCGATAATTGTGACGTATTAGGGGACAGAGCAAATGAGTTCACAGCTTTAGGCCGTCTTGATACGGACATAAAGAATCTCCCCATTAAATATGATGAACTGGTTTCAAAATAAGTACTGGAAACTTGTGGGACGGTGTAAGGGATTGAAAAGCGGGAGCAACTCCACAGTTGTCACTCGGTACCGACGGTGAATTAAGACGAGATCTTTCTACATTATAACAAACATTAGATCCATGGTGTCCTTGCCAACCAGTCATGACGTCATTCCCTATACAGTGTAGAGTTTGAATCTTCTGCTAACCGATGACTTGAACAAACATGACTATTATTAATCAAGACACAAAACTGATAATGTGTTCTTATCTACTGACCCTCTGCTAGCAGCCAAAGATATGGCTGCTTTTGCCCTGCACCGGTTTTTGTTTACAACCTCGGTCCAAGGAGCCTGCTGGAATTTGCTTTCCATCGCGTCTTACAGCTACGATATCACAATAACCAGATAGTCACACCAAACATTTATTACGTCATTCTCTCTCAGGAGATTGCGATAGTTTCGGGGTTGGTTTACTGGGGGCGCTGTAATATACACTATTCAGATAACATCGCCTGCTTGTGAAATATATCTTAGTTTTGGTTTGTGTTTCAGGGTAAAAGGGATCGGTCGTCTGCCTGTGCCGTCGCTTCTGTGATACCGGAAATCACGTCCAGAAACACCAACGCTGCGACCGTCATGATCGCTGAGAAGGCAGAGGACATGATTAAAGGCGTCATTCAGATAAAACTATAATCTTAATTGTTGAATATGGTAAATATGTTTGAAGCTCATAGACCTTATTATACGTACCATTGTTTTTGGCTCAATGTGATGTGAGTTTTACAGGCGCATGCGCTGAGTCACCAACCGTTGAACATCATCACCCAAAGCCTTGCTTGTGTCGTCCTGGTTAGATCGTGCTATAGCACACACGCTTGACATGATCGTTATATACGGCCAGTCCCCCATCACCGCCAACGCTGCCCAAGTATCATAGCTGTTCGGATTGGCTTTTCTCATTGGCTGTTAATAAAACTGCTTTTAAATCAAAATCTTATTTGTCCATAATGTATGACATTTCTGAGTTTATGCTCATGGACATCGCTACACACTCCCTGTAGGGGTCGTCTGTCCTGGTGCAACATTCGAGGGTTCCTGATCCCCCTTGGCCCCGGTAGTTCTGGCTGAAGTAAGCTCGCGAGATGATGAAACATTCAAGGATGACGAAACCTCTTAGCATCTGTGATGGGAATCTACATTAGCAGAACTCCTGCATGTTAACAAGCCCGGCGTATTTCACACAACCGGGGACTCTTTTTATGTGATTTCTGGGAAATAAATTTAAAATATGAAACCAGCAGAAGAAAGAGTTGAGTCCTTTTTATTTGTTTATTTATAAATATTCATAAAGTTTGCTGACTGTATCCATGCGTGGAAACATAGAAACAAAGTCGTATACCAGTCATAACCAGTATGGATGTTCCAAGTCAATAATGACAAATCCAGTTCACATAACGATGCTTAACACAAACAAAGAACTAAGAAAGTAAGTGATGTATAAAATTAGAAAAGAATCATACAAAAGAAGCAGTCAACAGTTTTCAGTGATGAAAAGGCGCAAGGTATGCTCCAGGAGGTTTACACGTTATAGACAGACTTGTCTGAGACATATTTTGTGTAATGCGTGATGAACAAAATAATTTCCTCTGCTGGCTATAGCACAATTATCCGGTACAACACCTGGTGAGTGTCCAGGAACCGACTTGGCTCTGGAAGCTCTAATCCTACAAATATCCCGGGCGCATTTTCTGCCATATATATATATATATTTTTTTTTTTGCATATTTATCTTTTCGTTCAACTATAAAGAGTGATAATGTCGGCTTAGAGCCTTTTGTTTATGAGCTATGCCCACTCTCATCTCATGGTCAGTTGACTTACTGTATGTAATGAACCTTTAAGAAATCCTGTGCCTCGAATCGAGGAGACATGTAGCTGGTAAGGCGGCCCACGGTGGTGGAAGGACGTTCACACTCTAAACACTATAGTCTTACATTTAACATTGTAAATGTCCCAGCACATAAGAGTGTGTCTGACCACTTTATGAAGTGTTCATGTGTTACCGCTTGTGGGAGTGTTCACGTCACAACTCCAATAACAAAGTTGGCTAATTAATACCTTGAACCAACTGTTAGAACAGAGTTTTACAGAAGTTAGCAGTTTTAAAGGAGAGGGAATGTTAATACCTATAAAAAGTGTTAAAACATTAACACGTAATAAAACTGGTCAGATACAGGTAACTCTTGTACAGTCAAACCTCCTGATCTTTGCGGTGTTAAATATAGCACGTACCTTTTAAGAGAGCATTTGGCATTTTCCAAAGACTTTATGGGCAAGACAGAGACCATGTGAGGGTCTGCATGCGCTATTTGATTGGCGGTACTTCAATTTTTATCCAGAGTCCATACCTGCCAGTTCTGATTTACATGGTGTATGAAATGATGTTTAGTAATCATTTCTCTCTCCCCCATACTCAACAGTTTGCCATTCCGACCCAGCTTGTCAAACGCTGTTTACAAACAAACCGTAAGAGTAGTTTAGGGGACAATTCACACCGGACCTGGTGGCCTCAGCTGGTCTGAAGCGCCACTAGGTTTACTACTATGCTGATTAGATCCTTTTTGTGGAATTTTTGATGTGGATAATCTAGTACCACATTGGCAAATTAGGTTTTCAGGAGAGTACCTGAGGAACAGATGGGGCTACGTGCTACCTGCAAAGTAACATTGTTTTGAGTTTATAGGCAAATGACATGAATCACTTATATAAATAGGGAGCAGACCGCAGAAGAGGCCACAATTGAAACATTTGTTTGCTTTAGTACTGTCAAACCCGCATGTCCCTTTCCCGCACATGGGAACATCGTGGCTAGAACAAGTTGAACACACGAGCCGCTTAATGGTTTTTGATATGGTAAGGAAAACAATCAAAATGAACCAAAATGGTAGCACATGTTTGGACCAGATAAAATGTACTTGAACACTGTGCGGGCAAACTGAGATCAAGTGAGAAACACAAGGTTTATTAAATGTTAATATGTACTTAATGTGTTTGCTGTTACTGTCAGTTTTTTGCTTTGTGAATCAGTTGACATTTACAACCCCTTGAGATTTCAGTTCTGGGCATATCTGCTCCATCGGGTTGGTCGAACTGGGCCAATCCGACCTCCTGTCTCTATCTCTGTAACAGCCATGTTCAATGTTGGAATTGAAAATCTGGCAAATCCAGCCTGCCCTCAGATACTGGGATCCCGTTCTCTTCCATTAAGGGTCGCAACCCAGGGAGCAGGTTCTTTAACGATATGGGTCTATTACAATTACAGGGTCCATACGGGAGAGCTTTAGGTTAGTTGCCTTTTTGACGACAATGTTGCCCAGAGGCCGAATTTCACCCCGGAGACTCCATGGGAGTAATGCTGCTTGAATTCAGTGGGCAACTGTTGTAGATGTAATCTCATTATACTGGTTTCAGAAAATCCACCCAACGGTTCTCAGTTATATTTTCTGTTTGTGACAACGCCTACATATGATATGAACCTGTCTCTTGAGGTCATTTTGTAGGAAACTGATTTGTTTGAAATTTTGGATGTAAAGTTAAAGGCGAGCTGTGCAAACCATTGTTGGGATGTCACATGGACACAGACCCCCATTACAACTTGCGTTTTTCAGTAGGGACGATTGTAGTTCTGTGTATTTTAGGGTGTAAGGTCTTTTTTTGCTGCCAGCCTGCCGTTTTTGGTGTACAAGTGCATGCTTGGTATCAAAATGATGGAAATTGTCTAAGCTTTGGGCAGGTATGAGTTTTAATGGTGAAAGTTTGAAATTCTGGGCGAGAGGACACAAGGAGACAGGTGGTGATGAGGCTGCGAGTGACGTCCCCTTGGCGCTGTTAGGCACCCCTCCCAGCTGCCGGCATGTAAAGGTCCAGATTTTGACGGTCAACCTATGTCAAGATTTTTACAGCTTCTTTCTCTCAGGCTGGGCCAGGTATGCACCAAAGCTTATTGGCCTCGGAATGTTTGGGACTGAGCTACAGCGCTAAACGTTAACATTGTCGCTTATGGAAAACTAATTGGGGTCTGTGGCCTGATCTGTCCACTTGTGCCAAAACATGTAATATGTCACTGTGTGCTCAGATTTGGCAGCAGCCTGATAATATTTGGTGGGTACATCTGCGATGTGGTTTGCATTGACATGGAACTTGATTGAGCAGTTTTAAAGCTTTTTAATTCTATATTTTCCCCACATATCCATTTTGTCTAAAAATCGGCTAAAACGCTCTGTGGTCAAGGGTAGTACAAGAGTATAAACAGACTGGAACAAACACAGACAATGTTTCATTGTTCCTGGTTTTTAAAATGTCTCTTTTGGGGCTGACATTTGATAAATAATGCAATATTTGAGTGCTGCGAGTGAAATTGGAGTATGTGGCTGATAGATAGGGTGGTGTGATTAAGGATGGTCAATAAGGCCTTGCATCACATATAAGGGCCCAGCCTCACACAGGTGGATAAAAACACATCAGCAGATTAATTTACTTGGCTAGAGTAGTAGAGAGGGCCAGTGTGCATTTAATTTACAAACCAAGTCAGGTTCCTCCCATGTGTGCCACCACACACTAGGTAAATGTGCTTCAAATCATCCTGCAGGTCACAAAACATTAAAAACAGGCATCTCTGCTGGAACACTGTCTGCTGTTTTGGGCATAGACTTGAAGTGGACAAGGTAAATTTTCCTCTTTAAACTTAAAAATAAACCACTGTAGGCATGTAGTTTTCATTGCATGTGTATATTCATTTTTCTGACAAGTTACATGTGCACTCACACAGTATGTGTGGCGTTGGAACAAAAATGATCAATTTCAAGTTTCTAGCATACATGTGAGTGTGATCTGTTGGAATATTGCCCTTGTGAAAATGAGTCTCTGCCCCACCAGGTGTCTGTTTTTCCACCAGAACATAGTACGCTGTTCCTGCGACATCTCAAGGAGTTTTTGTTTTAGTATCTGGCCCAGTGTGGCATCCACCTCCCTGGGCAACTGGGATTTTTTTTATGTTTCCAATGTCCTCACACACAAGTTAGAAATTAGACAGCTACATATGTCTTTCACATCCTAGTTTAATACCTATTGAGCTTTTGTCTTGGTTTCCCTCTTTAGATCTTGTCTCCCAAACATGGCGTCAGTGAACTTTGCCTGGTTTATGCATATATTGAACTGGGATCTACCTAGGTGAGTGGGGTCTGCTAGCCGTTCAGCTTCCTCAAAGGCCTGACCATTCGGATGCAGTCTTCCACTCCCTTGGCCGACCTAGAATCCCCGTCATTGGTCCGGTACTACACCATGACACATACCCCTCCAGTCCCCCCCCCCCCCCCCAACCGGGGAAACGTCACAGGTTTCTCATATATGTACGGACAGTTTGAATGTCCATTCCTCATGCCCACCCAGGAACACCCAGTGAGGAACCTGATTACGGATGTAATTTCTCACTGATTATTTGAGGATTTCTGTGTTGTTACAGGTTAAAAAGTATAGCTTTTCCCCTCTTCTTGGGTCCCTTCAACATGTCTTGGGAGGGTTGCCTTGCTGACTGTCTGAATGACCAATGTGCATGTACTGTGTGGCTTTATTTTTGTAAGTGGCAAATTCATATTTCTCCCCTCTACTTATCTCTTGTAGATGCCAGTGTCACACTTTGGTGTTTGTTATGTGGAAAGTACTAATTTAGTCTGAGGCAACAACACAGGTGGTGGGATTCTTTTGCACTGTGAGTTGAGGTAAGCCAGCCAACCAATGGCAGCCATGGGGGAGACGGGAAAGGGGGGTAGTGTGGGGGGGGGGTTGGGGAGGTGGAGTGGGTGATCTTTTAAAGGGTTTTATCATGTGAATCACTATGTAAAAGGGATACTAGTCTTTTCTTTAGCCCTATCCATGGAAACTCTGCCTATGAGCATTTCTATATCAATTTGGATGCATATGTTTACTTTGATGGTGATCAAAATGTACTTTTCTGGAATTTTGAAACTCCGCTTTGCTACCCACCTGTATCACTTTAAGTCAAATTTTGCACAAAGTTGCTAAAAGGTATGTCCTATATTTTGTAAGTTAATTGTCAGATAAATTACCTGTCTTTTGATATATATTTTGACACTTTTGGCTTTTAAGTATTTTCTTAACACTGCTGTAAACAAGAAAATCTACTTGAAAATCCATAATTTTCTAAATGTTTGTCAATGGAAAATGTAAAATACTTTGTCATTGGAATTTTTTCATTTTTCTTGCAGATATACATACCAGCTTTCCAAAACATTTGACCTGGTTAAGATATTTTGAAGGGTATGTGCACTACAGAGCTTTGAACTTGGTGCTTGAGGACGGACAAACAGACACATTTCCAAGATAGGGGTACACCAAGTTAAATTCCTCCTACTGAAAAGTTTTTGCATGTATCAAGCTGTAACTTTATGTGTGAGGTTTAGAGGTAGTAAGCATTATGTGGTGCAAAAATTATTGATTTTAAAAAAAGTTGGCTGGTGTGATAGGACACAGACCCCCATTACAACTTGCGTTTTTCAGTAGGGACGATTGTAGTTCTGTGTATTTTAGGGTGTAAGGTCTTTTTTTGCTGCCAGCCTGCCGTTTTTGGTGTACAAGTGCATGCTTGGTATCAAAATGATGGAAATTGTCTAAGCTTTGGGCAGGTATGAGTTTTAATGGTGAAAGTTTGAAATTCTGGGCGAGAGGACACAAGGAGACAGGTGGTGATGAGGCTGCGAGTGACGTCCCCTTGGCGCTGTTAGGCACCCCTCCCAACTGCCGGCATGTAAAGGTCCAGATTTTGACGGTCAACCTATGTCAAGATTTTTACAGCTTCTTTCTCTCAGGCTGGGCCAGGTATGCACCAAAGCTTATTGGCCTCGGAATGTTTGGGACTGAGCTACAGCGCTAAACGTTAACATTGTCGCTTATGGAAAACTAATTGGGGTCTGTGGCCACATAGTACAAATGTGTACAAAAACCATGAAGGAGTTACCTCCCCTGAATGGATAACTTACAGATCTGAGAACTAAGTATCTACCATATCAATCTGTTCATTTGTATTGAATTGTAAAGCACGGTGGTATTTGTGTCTACAGGTAAGTCTGATAAAACGGGGTATATATATATTTGGGGTGGAAATATTTATTCAGCTAGGTAGTTGTCTTTACTTGATCGTTTTACCGACTGTCAGACACTGCTTAGTTGGTTGGATCGTCCTCACACTGGCACAATATAGTCAAGACGTACGCCATAGAAAGAAAAACCAGAGCAGCAACGACAGTGTTATAGCTGACAAATGGTCACAGGTAACCTGTGAAATACGACCCCATGCCCATTTATCTCAGTCAAGGTTTGCTTCTAACTGTTTATGTAAATACGTATATAGTAACCAATTACACGCCCCTAACACCATGTCTTAAGCAGCAATAGGTAATATAAAGCAGTGGTGTTAGTTACAGTCTGACAACTGGTGCGTGTCCTCGTACAGACTCTACCATCAGCCTGTGTATAAACCTGTATCACCCTCGATAGACAGTCTGGATATTTCCTTCTGACGGAAAACGACTGGATTGGGTTCAGGCTCATACTGTTTAATTATGTCGATCTTGTCACCACATGTATACAGGTTGATGGGAGGCCTCTACGTTATTGTTTATGAAACTTTGGCCTTGAAAGGCCTTATGCAGAGTTATGTTAAAGGTCAGTAACGGGCGGTGACGTGTCGCCTGTGGTACACAAAGCCCGAATATATTAGCTTAATCACGTATTGTGATTTATTGCTGTCTTAACAACGTTCGACTGTCGGCTCCAAATATAAAACTGTGGTAGTCAAAAATTGATGAATAGGGTTTTCCGGTTAGATTGATACTTCATATCTGAAGACTTTTGGTGATTACCTCATAAAACTGGGTACAAAATTATGCTGACGGGTGGAAACCTGTTCTGGGGGAAACTGAGTAACTGAACATGTAAGGCCCTTAGGTTGTTACAGATATTACATGATCACTTTAACACAAATGGCCATGTGCCTTTTTTTGTTTGTTTCCATATTAATAAGCAGTAAAAAAACAAACAATAGTATTCATCTTGTATTCCCTTTTGGGTTTTTGTACATGTATGTCAGATGTGTTTTGTCTTCACTATGGGTTTCTTGTACGTACATCTACTACATTTTGAGCTCTTTGTGGGTTTCCTGAACTTCTGATTCATTTCACGTTCTCTCTGGTTTTGTGTCACAAGACATTTTCACCCAACAGCGAGCTTGTACAATTGTCAAACGAGAAAGTTTTCGTTATCACCCTGAATGTGCCTAGGCTTTGAGCAAATGCAGTTTAATTTTCAGCTCTATCGAGTCAGTGGTTCTGGAGAGGAAGATTTGTTTAGGTTAACAGAAGTCCAATATGGCCGCTAAGTCAGTCGACCAAATGTCACCAAATGTCAAAAAACACAACTTCAGATACTTTCCTAAAACGTTCTAAAGTTTCAGGAATGTACCATTGGTCGTTTTCTCATAAAATGTATCACATAACTGTCGGGAATAATAATAATTCGAACAGATACAATAGAGGTTGAAGCCTAGGGCTTCAAACCTGTATGTCTACAGATGGTCGTGGGTTTCCCGGGCTTGACCCGGTTTGCGTCCACCATAAAGCGGGCCGGCGTCGTATAAATGAAATATTTTTGACTACGGCGTAAAACACCAATCAAATAAATAAATAAGTACATCAAGCTTGTATGGCTTGAACCGCTAATAACAATAGGTTTTGCAAACTTTTGGAAGCATAAAAATACAACAAGGCAGTGATGTTAATTGTTATATATTAGACGTTACTGGTCTAGAATTAGCTGTCCCTCAAAAACTGAATTATAAGAGGATTTGTATCTGATTTCCTTCCGTTTACCTGGATCAGATATTTATTTAAGTTTTGGAAGAAGCTGAGGAGGAAATTCCGGAAAAGGCACACGAACTATATCCTCTTGTTTGACGTTAGCTGCTAAATAAATTACTGCACACGAGTATCAAATCATCTATCTGCATATATTTACACATTGTAGTCGTAGGCAAGGCTTCTTGGATGTGCTGTAAGCTTTGTAGCACATGGACTGTATACTGTACACACCTGTTGTATACTAAAGATTGGTTAGCTGCAACGTATAAACTCTCCACGGTTGAGGTTCTAAAGGCACCAAGGCTGAGCCTCAAACCCTGGTCATGGACAGGATCCCACATTTTTAGATACGATTTCCTCGCGGAACTGTAAATGATGGAACCAAGGTCAATTTAGGCCTCACAAAAGATCGATGTAAATTTAATAAAACTGACCGCTCAGTACATAAGTCAAGACTAGACTTTGCTATATACGACCTTAATTATATTCAGATCCTTACTTATACGTCGTTTTGGGAATTGGCCTTACGATTGTTGACCTCGAATGTCCATCTTGGTGGACGGCTGGCATACAAATGTCTGTTTCGACACATAGATTTTTTCATTTAGCTTTAAGCATTTTAACATGGAGGGAAATGAGGAATTTGCTATCATCTATGACTCCTGAAAATCTGTTTTCAGATCTCAATTTTCACTGGTTTACCATAAAATCTTGAAGTCGAAATGAAGATCTGTTTACAATAAAAATGCATATCGATGGTCTTAGATGTAGAAAATCTAAAATCATGTCCATTTCTTGGTCATTGAGAGAAAACTGCAGCAGTCTTGTCGATGTTATTCATATTTTAGAACGGTAGCATATACGGAAATCATCAACTGTACATATAAAGAACCTTCTGTACCACATGTTTAAGTTTTTCACAAGCTATTAAGTTTGAAGATAAAAAAGTGTTGGTGACAGTATGCTACCCTGGAATACGGTAATTTTTGCTCCTGAGAAAACGTAAACTGACGATAGCTGACGATAAGATAAAAGCTCTGATAAATAATTATAAGCGATAAGTCCAATATCTAAGAGGCCTTTTAAAACACCTTATTTCCATGCGGCGTCGTAGTTCGGTGATGTTTTCAAGGTCGAAAAATAGTGACACATGTTGTTCATTAATTTTTTTATCATTACGAATAAAAGTTTTAATTCGACAAACTTTAGATCGACTTTGAGGAAAACCACATTTAATATTAGACAGTAAAGTGTTGGTTTCTAAATACCAAAGAAGTCTACCATTTATTATTCGTTCCATACTCTTAACCACGCTGATAAGAGCTATGGGACGTTAACTAGAAGGTTCATTATGATCCTTACCCGGGTTTAGAACCGGGATAATACACGCCTCCATCCATGAGGGTGGAAACCTTACCACTAATCCAAATATCATGCTTAAACAAGCCCAAAAGAGTCTCCAGTGGCTCAGATGACAAATGGGTTAGAAACTTATAATAAATATTACTGACCACACGTTCTATACGTTGTTAGGACCACAAATCTACATAATAAAGCCCACCCTGGGTATAAAGAACAGGGAAAATGAAGTTTTAGACTTTGATCTTAATGTGGAGAATTGGTCAGCATTTTCAGTGCTGACAACTAAAGATTTAGGACGTCCTGCAGCAAAACAGTGTTATTGCTCTAGGTAAAGCTTTTGATAATTGCGCCGGAGATGTTTAATGAATTTATTTATTTATTTTGTTGGTGTTTTACTCCGGACACAAGAATATTTCACTTATATGACGACCGCCAGCATTATGGTGGGAGGAAACTGCGCAGATCCCGGGGGAAACCACGACCATCCGCAGGTTGCAGTCAGACCCTCTCACGTATGAGCAGAAAGGAAGACAGCCTAGGCTGGATTTGGACTCACAGCCGACGCGTTGGTGAGATCCCCCTGGGCCAAGGCGTCGCGCTGACACACTAACCACCTCGGCCCCGAGATATTATAAAAACTTCAGTCCAGAGATGCCTTGACTGAGTATACAGTCAGATGCAGACGTAGATTTATTGATAAGTTAGTTAATTCTTTCACAGATATTGTTTTAGGTTTACCGTAACCAATCATCGGCAAGTCAGTGATATTTGAGTGTCAACACATGTTGATACTCTCCACTCTGGCGAATGAAGTTTTCAGGACACTGTTCGCGGAAGAGATAAGGTGACGTGCTTTTTGAATTGTTTCTTTTGAGGTAATGACCTGTTTCTCTTTTATAAAGAGAAGACAGTCGATAGAGGAGATCATATGCGCTTCGTGGCAATTTTAACGTTTTATTGTCTTAATACAGGCAAAGCATATTAGGTTTGTACAGATCTACTTTGGCGGTGTAGAGATCGACTGAGGAAAAGAGGGGTTATCAAATGGCGATAAGTATCATCGTCTTTTATATGTTGCGTATCGCTTGACATCTACACACCCTTGTGATTTTAGTTCGGAGCATATCTGCTCCAACCGGTTAGCCAAACTGGGCCAACCCGATCTTCAGTCTCTAAAGAAGAGCCGAAGTGAAGTGTTGGGCTTGAAAATCTCGCAAGACCGTTCTCTTCAAGTAAGGGTTGCAAACCCAGGGCAAACAGGTAGGCTTATTCCTCTATGGTCCCTCACACAAATATAGGAGATGTGAGTGTATATTTCACCGATGCCTCACGGTAGAGCTCTAGGTTAGGCGCTTTTTACGACAAGCTTGCCAAGACGACTGAGGTCGTATTCTTTTCGGCCTGGAGACCCCACGAAGGTAATGCCGCTTGAATCAAGTGGGCAACTATTGTAGCTATTGCCTATCCTCATTATACTTGTTTGAGAAAATCCATCTGACATTTCTCAACTATACTTCCAATGTATTCTGTTTGAACCTAAACGGGATAACAAATATAAATGATTTGAACCCATTTGCTGAAGTAATTTTGTGGGAAACTGATTGTTCGTTGAAATGTGACATTCACGGATGGGCCTTAAGTTAATGGCAATTTGTGGAAACCATTCTTGAGATGTCACAGAGTATAAATGTGCGCAAACATACTGAGGGATTTACCTCCCCTGTACAGATCAGGTGCATTTCTCAGAACTAAGTATTTTCTATTCCAATCTGTTCAGTTTCACCAAGTTGTGGAGCCAGGTGGGATTTGTGTCGACAGGTAAGCTCTGTGAGACGATTATATGTAGTTTGGATGGAAACGATCTGTCAGGTTAAGGAGTTGTCTTTACTTGATCGTGTCACCCACTGTCAGACACAGTTTAATTGGTCTGCTCAAGTGGGCAACTATTGTAGCTATTGCCTATTCTCATTCAGTCAGACACAGTTTAATTGGTCTGCTCGTCCTCAAATCGACACAGCGTAGATATACAAATGGGACGCTTTCTTTTATAGATTTTAACATCAGCCATGTCAGCCTGCGTGTGAGCCTAGAACCGTCGATATTTGCGTATCAAGGAAAACGACTGATTTTTGTTCAGTTTTATACTGTTTGACTGTGTCGATCTTCTAACAAGGCAATATTACGTTATTAATTTGAGGTCGTAAAACTTTAACCTTGAAAAGCATATTGCAGTTGTGCTGAAGGTCGATTACTGGCGGTGACGTGCTGCCTATGGCACACATAGCGCGGATATCATGCGTGTATGGATCGCTGTTCATTTACTTACAACGTGTAAATATTAAAAAAAAAATGTGACAGTAAAAAAAAAGTCATGTTATACGTGTATAAGCGTTCATCTAATCCCTGTACGCCAGTCCGTCTGTTGTGTGATAGCCTATATCAGTTGCTCATAGGGGCTTCAGTGGCCGAGATTATTAGCACACGAGCACGGAGCAATTTCGAAGAAGCCTACCGCCCAAGTCCAGTCCATGCTAGCTTCCTCTCCAGCCGTATGTGGGAAAGTCTGCAAGCATCATGCGGATGGTCCTGGGCTTCCACCGGGCCCCGGTTTCCTCCCACTATAATGCTGGCGGCCGTCGTATAAGTGAAATATTCTTGAGTGTGGCGTAAAACACTAACCAAATAAGTAAATAATATTGTTAAAGTAAACTGTTATGACCGTTGATCTGTGAGCCATCCGATCAGTTGCAGTTAAAGCCGTACTATGTAAATAACGGCCATTGCATCGGCCATAATTTTAAAGATTATGTGCACATTCTTGAGTTGTTGAGGGAACTGTGCTACAATTGTGGAGATGTCATGTAGTATAAATGTGTACAAGCATACTGAGGGATTTAACTCCCCTGCTCGGATGACCTATTTCTCGGAACCAAGTAGTTTCTGTTTCAATCTGCGCAGTTTTATCAAGTAGTGAAACACGGTGGGAATAGTGTCGACAGGTAAGTCTTGTAAGATGGGGTAGGCCTATTGTTATATCTAGATATTTCTCTCAGGTGAGGGAGTTGTCTTTACTTAATCGTGTGAACGGCTCTCATACAGAATGTAAATGGTCTGCTTATCCTCACGAAGTCGACGTACGATTAATGGTGTGTTTCTCTGTATAGACTCTACTCTCGATCTGTGTGTGAAACTCTGACACTGTCTATAAACAGTTGGAATATTTTCTTCTCAAGAAAAACGACTCATTGAATTGGGGTCAAGTTCATACTGTCTAATTATATCGATCTTCTCACTATATATACAGGGAGATAGTACGTTATTAATGTATTTTTCTGAAGCTTTGACCTTGAGAAGCATTATGTAGGGTTTTGCTGAAGGTCGTTGCTTGCCACTGACGTGTTGTCTGGGGTTGGGCCTACATACATGTAGATAACCAGAGCAACCGACATGTATGGAACGCTGTGTGTTTACTTACAACGTTCGCCTTTCTGCTCCAAATATAAAAATTGTAACAGTAAAAAAATCATGGTTAGGATGTACATGTTCTCATATCCCAAGCTGAAGAGTAAGAAATGCCATTTTCGAAGGCTTTGGTATGACGCGACTCAGGTCTAAGGTCTCCCGACTTGGAGGGGGGCTCAAACCTAAGGTATGCACTGAACTTTGTGGCTCAGTCGGTTAGCGCGCTAGCGCAGCTCAATGACCCAGTATCCTCTCACCAATGCGGTTGCTGTGAGTTCAAGTCCAGCTCATGCCGGCTTCTCCCCGGCCGAATGTGGGAAAGTCTGGATGCAACCTGCGGATGGTGGTGAGTTTCCTCTCACTATATTGCTGCTCGCCGTCGTATAAGTGAAATATTCTTGAGCACGGCGTAAAACACCAGTCAAATAAATAAACATATCTCCAATCCAGGCTTTGAGTTGATACGGTGCTATGAGAGGCTGTCCCTGTTATAGCGCTTTATCTAATCGGTCATGTACTTCATACGTTGGAACGAAGTCAACATTTTACGGTTTAATCGTTTTAATTGATTAGCAGGTGTATTGTACTCTTTACTTCTGTGCTTTCTGACAATAACATAAAAAACCACTGGGAGCTGGAATACAAAATTTGACCTTGGTTTATAACTGTTTTAATATAAGTAAGAAATGCTTGTGTCACTATTAGTAATGCCGTGTTTATTATATCTGTTATATATTGTATAAACTTCTGCAGATAGAGATATTCCAGAGGTTTGGCCCAATTATCATACAGTATATAGGGTCAAGTTACCATCATAGACACTGTATTCAACAGGCTTGGCTAGACAATATACATTTAAATAGCGATAATCTCGTTTTTGCACACAGACTTGCTAATTATGGATTGGAGCTATATATCTATCGAATATCACTATAAAACACCTCTGCCCAAATTCGCCTGACCAGATTTTTGCCAAAAAGCGCAATATAAGGAAGAATGGCCAAATTTCTAACTGAACAGAATGGATTCTTTCTCAGGAAAGCGAGGTTTACTCTCCTCGTGCATGTATAGACACTTCAATGCTTCTTAAACGAGAATTGGAGAATAGCGATAAAAATTACTGTACTCAGTGTGTTGTGGGAACACGGGAACAGATGGAGTTTGTGTGCTGTCTTGAACGTTAATGATTTTGTAAATAGGAACATTCTTATAGGTGCCCGTCTGAGCGATTTGCCGTTTTTGTTGCAGGAAAAAAAACTAATAATGGCCGAAAGTATGCAAGAGCGGGATGATGTTCTCATCTGTTCGATATGCGTGGAAACATTCCGGAAACCAGTAATGCTACCCTGTCAGCACAGTTTTTGTAGGGAATGCATTGATTCGTACGCTGACAAGTTCAAACATGTACAGACAGACGAGAGCTCCGACAGCACTGGATATGAGGAGGTTCATCAGCTGATAGCGTGCCCTGTGTGTCGGGCACCGACCAGTCTGGGGAGAGAAGGTGTGGCTGGTCTACCTCCTAACTTTCATCTAGCAGAAATTGTGGAGAGGTTCTCATCTGGTGTAAAGGTTGAGGATGACATCGCATATTGTTCTCTGTGTGAGGAAGGTAATCACGTCAAAGCTGTCAAGTTTTGTAACAAGTGTGGTGTGTTCTACTGTGAGGAATGTCTTGTTATTTGTCACCCAATGAGGGGTCCTCTGAAACGTCACCAACTGATTTCGCCCCTGGAGTACCTCTCTCAGGAAACCTCACAGGGCCAAGTCAGTAGGGACCACCAATCAACCCAGCAGCCGTCATGCCCCAGACACGGTCGGTCATTCGACTTGTACTGTGAACCGTGTCGAATGGTGATCTGTGTGGGGTGTGTGGTTGAGCATCAGGGACACGCTATGCGGGATATACCATCAGCAGCTGAGAATGACAAGGTAATGTGAAAAAGATATTCGTATATCAGCCATCAACCGAAATGGAGTCAATACTCGTGTGGTCATTTCCCAAAACGACTATTAACACAAACCACGAAAAACTAAGAAATTGTGTAAGTTCAAAATTACTTTGGAATCATGCAAAGAAAAGTGATAAACAGTTTTCAATGATGTTAGAAAGAAACAAGGAATGTTCTGGTCGCATAACTTAAATCACTATCTAAATCGTGTACCATGTTAGTATATAAGTCGATAATCAAAATAAATATGGCATGATTTGGAACTGTTTACTGACCTAAAATTTATGATGTGTAGTGAAGAATGGGACATTTTGTCCTGTACAGTAGTGAGTCTTTTGAAAGGCGGATTTTTTAATGTAGCGTTTTTTTTCCATTACAGCCAGCTGTTTTGAGCAGGACTAATGAACTGGAGAAAGTCTTAGGCGAAACTAAGGAATCACTGTCAGGAGTTCTGAG